>NC_133161.1:103425833-103725952 GCF_040802235.1 Manis javanica | reverse complement strand
GAAGTTTGCCTTGGGGTTTATCTATTTTGTTTATTTTCTCAAAGAACCAGTTCTTGCTTTCATTGATTCTTTTTATTGTTTTATTCTTCTCAGTTTTATTTATTTCTGCTCTAATCTTTATTATGTCCCTCCTTCTACTGACTTTGGGCCTCATTTGTTGTTCTTTTTCTAGTTTTATTCATTGTGGGTTTAGACTGTTCATATGGGATTGTTCTTTCCTGATGTAGCCCTGTATTGCAATATACTTTCCTCTTAGCACAGCCTTGGCTGTGTTCTACAGATTTTGTGGTGTTGAATTATTGTTGTCATTTGTCTCCATATATTGCTTGATCTCTGTATTTATGTAGTCATTGATCCAATGGTTATTTAGGAGCATGTTGTTAAGCCTCCGTGTGTTTGTGGTATTTTTCATTTTCTTTCTATAATTTACTTCTAGTTTCATATGTTTTTGGTCTGAGCAACTGGTCGGTACAATGTCAATCTTTTTGAATTTACTGAGGCTCTTTTTATGGCCTCGTATATGATCTATTCTTGAAAATGTTCCATGTGCACTTGATAAGAATGTGTATTCTGCTGCATTTGGGTGTAGAGTTCTGTAGATGTCTGTTAGGTCCATCTGTTCTAATGTGCTGTTCAGTGCCTCTGTGTCCTTATTTATTTTCTGTCTGGTGGATCTGTCCAGAATGAGTAGAGTGTTGATGTCACCTAGAATGTATGCATTGCATTCTATTTCTCTTTTAATTTAGTTAGTATTTGTTTCACATATGTAAGTGCTCCTGTGTTGGGAGCATAGATATTTATAATGGTTATATCTTCTTGTTGGATTGACTCCTTTATCATTATGTAATGTCCTACTTTGTCTCTTGTGACTTTCTTTGTTTTGAAGTCTATTTTGTCTGATACAAGTACCGCAACTCCTGTTTTTTTCTCTCTATTAGTTGCATGATATATCTTTTTCCATCCCTTCACTTTGAGTCTGTGTATGTCTTTGGATTTAATGTGAGTCTCTTATAGGCAGCATATAGATGGATCTTGTTTTTCTATCCATTCAGTGACTCTGTGTCTTTTGATTGGTGCATTCAGTCCATTTATACTTAGGGTGATTATCGATAAGTATGTACTTATTGCCATTGCAGTCTTTAGATTCATGGTTACCAAAAGTTCAAGATTAACTTCCTTACTATCTAAGGGTCTAACTTAACTCACTTAATATGTTATTACAAACACAATCTAAAGGTTCTTTTCTTTTTCTCTTCCTTTTCCTTCCTCCACCATTCTTTATATATTAGGTATCATATTCTGTACTCTTTATCTCTTGATTGACTTTGGGGATAGTTATTTTAATTTGGCATTTGCTTAGTAATTAGCTATTCTACTTTCTTTACTGTGGTTTTTTTTTTACCTCTGGTGGCAGCTATTAAACCTTAGGAACACTTTCATCTACAGCAGTCCCTCCAAAAAAGATAGTAGAGATGGTTTGTGGGAGGTAAATTCTCTTAGTTTTTATTTATCTGGAAATTGTTTAATCCCTCCTTCAAATTTAAATGATAATCTTGCCGGATAAAGTTATCATGGTTCCAGGCCGTTCTGCTTCATTGCATTAAATACATCATGCCACTCGCTTCTGGCCTGTAAGGTTTCTGCTGAGAAGTCTTATGTTTGCCTGATGGGCTTTCCTTTGTATGTGATCTTATTACTCTCTCTGGCTGCTTTTAGTAGTCTGTCCTTATCATTGATCTTTGCCATTTTAATTACTATATGTCTTGGTATTGTCTTCCTTGGGTCTCTTGTGTTGGGAGATCTGTGCACCTCCATGGCCTGAGAGACTATTTCCTTCCCCAGACTGGGGAAGTTTCAGCAATTACCTCCTCAATGACACTTTCTATCCCTTTCTCTCTCTCTTCTTCTGCTGGTACCCGTATAATGCAAATATTGTTCCATTTGGATTGGTCACACATTTCTCTCAGTATTCTTTCATTATTAGAGATCCTTTTTCTCTGTGCCTCAGCTTCTTGGTATTCTTCTTCTCTAGTTTCTATTTCATTTATCTTCTCCTGCACCATATCCAGTCTGCTTTTAATTCCCTCCATTGTGCTCTTCAACAATTGGATCTCTGACCGGAATGAATTCTTGAGTTCTTGAATATCTTTCTGTACCTCCATTAGCATGTTAATGATTTTTATTTTGAACTCCCTTTCAGGAAGAGTCATGAGGTTCATCATCTTTCTCAGGAATTATATTAATTTTACTCTGGATCAGGTTCCTTTGGCATTTCATATTTGTATATGGCGCCCTCTAGTTTCCAGAAGCTGTAGTCTCTGGAGCTGCTCAGCACCTGAAGCAATGTCTGGGATTGCAGGGGAGTGTTATTGGTGCCTGGGGGGAGGAAAGAGCTGTTCCCTGCTTCCCCGCTGATGTGCCTGTCTCCACTACCTGAACTAGTGAGCCGAGCACACAGGTATAAGCCTCTATGCTTTGAATCTGCAGTTGCTGTAGACAGATCTTCCCTCTGGCTGGCCTAATGCCAGGGTAGGGTTTGCTGGTTTGCCAGCCAGGTGGGGCTGGCCAGGAGAAAGGTGCAGTAGGCTGCCTATCACAAAGGGGGTCCCTGGAGCTGTGTAACCAGTCAGGAAGCTGGAGCACCTGGAAATCGTGAAAGCTCCCAACCTGCTGTGCAGAGTACACCCAGACAATTTTGTCTACCTGTCCTTTCTCCTGAGCAGTAAGCTCTGTGCAATCCTTGCCCCTTTAGCAGCCCTCCTGCTAACAGCTTCCTTTTTAGGAAGTCTCTCAGACCGCCTACCCTTCCTTTGTCCCAGAGCAGCCAGATATGGATCCCTGCTTTCCACAGTGGCCAGAATCTCAGTCTCTCCAAGGAACTCCACCAGTCCTAACTTTCCAATCCCCCAATCATGAGAGTATCATGAAAGCACCATGAAATGTATGTTTGTGCTCCCAGAGCAGATCTCTGGAGTTAGGTATTCAGCAGTCCCAGGCCTCCACTCCCTCCCTGCTCCATTTCTCTTCCTCCAGCCAGTGAGCTAGGGTGAGGGAAGGGCTTGGGTCCCGCTGGGCCACAGCTTTGGTACATTACCCTATTCCGTGAGGTCTGCTCTTTTCTCCAGGTGTATGCAGTCTGGCACAGTCCTCCTTCCTGGTGCTCTTTCAGGATTAGTTGTATTAATTATATTTTCATTTCATATGTGGTTTTAGGAGGAAGCCTTTGTCTCACCTCTCACCCCTCCATCTTTAATCCTTCTGCCAACTTGTATATTTCATTAAACTGGTAAACATTAAGTGTTTTCCTGAGTTCTGTGAGACACTCCAGCAAATTTATCAAACCTAAGTGGGAGGTTATTGGAACCTCCAATCTGTAGCCTGTCAATCAGAAAAATGGATAAGTGCCTGGGGCTTCTGACTAGCCTCTGGAGTAGGGGTGGAGGACAGTCTTGTAGGACTAAGATGGAGCCTTTATCCTGGGCATCTGATGCTGTTTCTGGGCAGATAATTTCAGAACTGAGTTGAGTGGTCAGACACCCTGCTGGAGTTCAAGAATGCTTAGTGTCATGCTTTCAAAGATCCCCTCCACTCACACACCCATGTTTTGGAATCCAGCCTGGGAACCTGGAAGGAGTTGGTGTGGAACACACAACCCAATTCATGAACATAATGCTCAGTCTATGCAAGTACAGTTGAGAGTAATGATAAATATAAACTGTGAATGAATGAAAACTACTAAAACCATTCATGTAACTCTTGAGATTGTTCAATGAATATAACACCGGAAAAAGTCCAGGAAAAACATTTCACTGATCCCAGGTCCCTCTATTTTTTAGAATGCAAATAAGTAAACTATAATACTCTTCTCTCAGAATGGAGAATAGGTATTTAATGCAAACAACACATGCGCATATTTAACGGCTTTATCATGTAATTTAACAAGAGAGCCAATCACCTTTCAGCCCTAATAAGAGCAATTTAAGTCCTCCTCTATTTTTCATATGAAGTTAAAAAACATCTATATCAAAATCCTGTGGGTCAATGAAGAATGCTTGGTTTATAACTGCAGTTGGTGTGACAACACCTACAAGTTAAAGCTAAGCCAAAGTACAGGTCTCCTCCACACTGTGGCTGACAGCACAACTGGCCTCGGATGGCATTGCCACTCATATTGCATGATTGGGGTTATAGACCTCATGAGAACCCAAGTGTTTACAGTGATCTCTTCCAAGTGACTGAACAAGAGGAAAACAACACCACAAAACAATTGGTGCATGTGTGAAAAATACCTGGAATGTGAAGTGTCAGCAACTGGTTGAAATTCTGAGCATTTAAAGCTTTTATTTCTTTGCCAACATACTGCATCTGCTTGTATTTGTGCAGTTTCATTTCAAAATCACAGAAGTCCCAGGATCCAGGATTCGGGGAGGCCCACTCTGGAAACACAGCCTTAGTGAAAGCTGACTTCCCCAAGGGATATCTTCGGAAAGTTAATAGATAGATAGACAGAAAGACAGGTAGGTAGACAGATAGATAGATAGATAGATAGATAGATAGATAGATAGATAGATAGATAGATAGAGATACAGACAGTTAGATAGATGATAGATAGATAGATAGATAGATAGATAGATAGATAGATAGATAGATCGATAATAGATAGATATATAGATACCTAATCTCTCTGGGTACAACTTTATAAAGAAAAAAATAATGGTTCTCACAGTGTTGTCAGGGAACTTAAAAATGATGTATGGAATATAAGAGCTTGGGAAATCAAAAAACCTCAATAGATATGGGCTCTCATAATCAAAACAATCATTAATATTATCATCTTAACTCTTACAAGACAAAATTCTATATATATACCCCATATGACTCAGTAGAACATTACTCAAAATTCTTAATGTGATACTAACATTTAGAAAAATGATACTTTCCCTGTAAGTAAAGGGCACACATTTCAAACACCCCCCAAAAATATATATTGTTTATAATGCCTAATGTACAACAAAAAAATTCTAAAGGTTTTAATATCCAAGTTGGTTTGTTGGCTTGTTTTACCATTTGGAGACAGTGGTATATATTATTCAAATACAGATTTTGAATTAACTTGAAGCCTGCATTATTTCAGGGCTGACACCCATCAAATTACAACATAGAAATTCTCAATAAAATGGACATGATGCTGTTCTGTTGGGATTAGAGTGAAAACTTATGAATATTTGTACATCCCTAAAAGGACATATGACTCTTTTTCTTAGTCTCTTCTTCCATTAAAATTGTCACAACTAACTCTCCCATTCCAACGGTACTCTTCAAATACTAACTAAAAAAAAACGGAACCCAAAGAAAAACAGGAAAACGGTCTGAGAACAAACCTCGCTCTGCTTGTGAAGTCCCCAGCTGCAAACAAAATGCTTCTAGGATCTGTATTTGATTTTGTTTTAACTACTGAAGAAAATCTATCTACATGTGACAAACACTCACTTTAATTGGATTTGAAAAAAATGAGGCTCCCAACTACTGACTCCTTTAAGAATTACTAAGTAACATCTTTTCCCCAAATGACTTTATTTTGAAGAAAGTTGTATTGCTAAACTTCTCTTGGGAAATAATGCTATTAACAAAGCTTACAACAGAGCCTTCTCTCAGAACGGCAAATTGATTAGAAATGAAGAAGAGAGGACCTACTGAGATCAATTTTGTTTTCAAATTTTTAATTTCAATATACATTTTTTTCCTTTCATATATAGTTTTGGGTTGAAAGGATAGTTGGCTTCAAGGCCCAATGGACTCCTTTTCTGAACTAAATCCACCATTTTGCTCCCATGGCACAGCAGCCTTTGAACAGGTGCCTCTTTCAGGGCAGCCTTTGAACAGGTGACCCTCAGAACATCATAGCAATATGGACTGACTGAGGGGAGATTTGTTTTCCTTTTCTTTCTCTCTCCTTTCTCCTTCTCTTCATCTCTTCTTTCTTTACTTTCTTTCTCGTTGAGTCTGTTGATGTTCTTAATGCTGTTTTTTTTCCCCATTCAGTCTCAGAATTTCATGTTGGTAAACTGATCAGACTCTCATTCATTCGTTTGACATTTGGTTGCCCTTTTGTTCAAGACTCAATAGTAGAAACCATGAAATATACCATGAAATCATGTCCATGTGGGAATTAAAACTCAAAGTGTAAAAATGGCATATATATAGTTTTTACCTGTAGAGGGTCTTACAGGAAAAATAAGTATGTGCACACACAGACATTCACACACACACACACACACACTTACCTCTGTAAAAAGAATGACTGTCTTGGACCCTCATTATGCTGTAGGGGATTTGGCAGTAAAGTCACAGTCTTGGGTCTTTAGATTGTCTCTGCTTCTCACCCCAATCCTCATGCTAGGTGAATGTTGCTCAAGGAAGCACAAATACCAGAGGTAAACAGGGGCTGTTTCTGCAAGTGCCTCTCTGTGTATCCACAGGTGCTGGTCTGCTTAGCCTGGACATGGTAAAATAGAGGTTAAGCAGCTTTTAATCATTCCTTAATAAAAGTCGTATACTATTATTTTCCTGTCTCCTTTACTACCTGGGATTTAATGTGGGACAATCATTTGATTTACTCTGAAAAATCTGTTGGAATTTAAGCAGAGCTGGGCTGGAAGCCAGCCCTTTCTCTACTTGTATTTTGAGTATGCAAAATCATTTAACTTGTGAATATTAATAATTTTCATCTATAAAGCAGAAATATTTACCTAGCTCACAGAATTATATGATGATTTAATAACAAAAAACTGAGTTTTTAGTAATGTCAGTGTTACTGACATATTAACTTCCCATATTAAATACTATTACTATTTGACTTCAGGAATACTCTCTCCCTCACCATGTAGTTTGAGCAGAAATTGTACATTTTTGCAAATATTAATGAACAGTAGTTACAAAGGTAGTAATATATTTTGCTCAATTAGTAATAGATTTAACTGTTAACACAGTCTTTGACTGTATGAACATATCTGGCAATTTATCAATAGTCTCTGATGAGAGTAGTGCCATTAAAAATCATCCTTGAAAACCATATGAGAAATGAAATGCCTATCACGTTTAATGCCTGGCAGTGATCATGAGGCAACATATATTCACTAATCCTGAGGAGCTCTTATCATTATTTGGTTGATTATTTGTAATATATTGTTATTAAGATATTGATTACTAGTGCTTATATTATTTGATCATATTGATGAGCATATGGTTTTTAGTCCTTATTTCTGAGCTTCTCTATCTTCAATGTCCTTTATCCTTTTTTCCTCTCAGAGTTTCATTTTGTCCATTAACTTATTCATCTGCTCTCCAGTGTTTTATTAATATTTTATCTGCATTTTCTCAGGCTCCTTAAACATGGTTCAGTTATTTTTACACTTCTTAAAACTTTCAACTTTAATTAAATTAACACTCAAAAATCCTTAAAATTGTGATTAACTGTAACAACTTAGAAATATACACTCTTATAAACACTTTCATGCCACAGGTTAGGTTCAAATTAGACAGCAGGTATTTATCCTTACTCAAAGAAATCTGAAGATTTTTTTAAAAAAAGAACATAAATAAATGCTCAGAAACATATACAATTATTATCAACCACCTCTCCCTGCCGTGTAGTGACATGCTTATGGCTGTTACTGTTTCCTTCGACAGGCTTCTTTGCTACGAAACTATCAGATACTTGTCCATATGTCCATAGGTTGCCTGACTACATAAAGTCATGATCAGCTCAACTTGAGGAAATAAAACTTGAAGTGGTGTAAAGAGAAAGTTCCTCTGGGGACAGCACATTGCTACTGCCAAGTATTTCTCTGCCAGCTGAAAATAGAGGGGTTTCTTTTTCAATGGTTTAGCCCTTGACTCTAAATTTGAAAGTTGCTCTCTCCAGGACTATTTCTGTATAAAATCATAAATGAATAAATTCATCTCTGGCACCTGCTCTCTTTTTAACCTCTCTCATCATCTCCAGCCTACATTTCCTGAGTTCACTCTACTGCAACCTCCAATTTCCTGCAGCCAGACCATATAAGAAACTGGTATTTCATGATCCAGAGCTTTCTTTTGCCTCCCAATCCTCAAAATATAACTACTAGTGCTTATCTCTGAAAGTTTCCAAAATCCTGAGAAAGAATCAAGGACTACTAGCAAACTTTTATTCAATGGCAGAAAAGCCAATTCAGCTGTTTTCTCTGACGTCTTCTTTGTCCATTCCTGTGCTCTGAAAAAGAAGATGACCACTTTCAACATCAGCTGGAAGGCAATTCATGAAATTGGAAATCCCCAGGTGCTCTGTAAGCCTAGGGCAAAAAATGAAAGTCAGAATGTTTTCTTGCTCCAGGCACATGTATTGCTCAGCGAACCAGAATGGTTTGTATTTAATGACCATCATAAAGCCAGATGCACTGTGTAATTTTGATGTGTTAATTTTGTAGTAAGTTTACTTCAACACCAAGTGAAGGCTAAGCCACATCAATGTTGCAATATGCCAAACAAGGGAAAGCTTAACAGCAATATTAATAGAGGAACGAGCCTGAAGAATTGAGTTTCCACATACAATTTCAGACATTCAGTACTATGTTCATTCATATTCCATTTATTTCATGGACATTATCAGTTTTCCTATTAGCTGTAATACAGTGCAAAAAAGAGAACACTGTAAAGGTTTTGATGAAATAATTATTTTTTAGTATCAAAATTTGAAGTAAATGGTAAAATTAATTAACCCAAGGGCATACTGTAATTACAACTAAAAGACTATTGTTAACTAGGGAAAAATAACATTGATAATACTAACAGCTTAAACCATGGCTACTCATAACAACAATTTCAAAAGATGCAAATGATATAAAGCAAATTTACCTTTCCTCTATGTAACTACAACTTCAACATATTAATATCAGCAGATGCATGTAAAAGATAACTTCAAAAGCCTTTTCATTTCAATTCATTCACTTCCTCTAAGACTATAGGGGGTGATTTGATGTTCTGCTGGGATCCTCTTCCCCACTTCCACAGGCCACTGGGAGTGGCAGTTCCCCTGGTGCTGGGAGGGGAAGTTACTGGCAGCTCGCGGTTTGATCCCTCTTTCAGACTTGCCTTCAGCTCAAGAGCATGGCGTTGCCTATTACCCAAGATCCTTCTCCTCCTTGAGGCAGCTTTTCATGCTAGATGATGAGGGGATGCAAAGGTCAGGCCCCTTACAACAATGGGACAGTTCAGACTTAGAACTCTTGTAAGATCAGGTCAGTCATTTTTTTGTGACTCCATTTCTCTTCCACTTCTCCCTTTGCCTGATATCAATCCTGAGCACAGTTTCTAATACATTTCCAGCATGCAAATAAGACTGAATGATAAGTCTACACCTTTAAACAAACCATAGGTAAAATAGGTTTTTATGTTCTTAAATCCAGCAGGCATATTTGCTGTCTGGCTCTTTGAATTAAAAGAAAACAAATTAAAACATTGAATAAAATATGAAATATTATAAAATGCTCATCTGCCATAAAATATACACCCATCCTATATGCTGTGTCAAAATAAGAATTAAATAAAACAGTGGAGCTAGGAAGCAGACTTTTTATGAAAGATTTTTTTTTTCAAACCAAGGTGATCTTGAAGCTTGATTTTCATGGTCATACAAAATGCAGGAGATAGAGGCACAAAGTAGGTGTTGCTGGAGGTGGGCAGTTGAAAGGAAAAGAACTGCTGTAGAAAACATGAGGCATCTATCCTTAACAACCTCCTTGCAAGATTGTCCTTTACTATTGCTTGGGAACTTTGGTTTTACAGAGGCTCCAACCACTTTCAGAACTGATAAGAACACTCACTGTGCCTAAAGTATTTATGCAGCAGTGTGCTTTATGGTGGACACATGCTTTCTGGAAGCCTGGAACTTCAGTACATGCTAGACAGAAGGTGTCAGTGTGACTAGCTCCCAATTAAAATCTTGGTCCTGAGTCTCTAGTGAGCTTCTTTGGTGAATAGCATTTCATAGGCATTGCCACAGTTCATTGCTGGAGGAAGGAAGCATGTCCTGTGTGACCCCACTGGAAACAGACTCTTGGACATCTGTGTCCTGTTTCCTCTGGACATTGTCCCTTGTTCCTTGTCCCTTTGTTGATTTTGTTCTCCATCCCTTAGTTTTAGTAAGTCATAGTTGTGAGTACAACTACTTGCTATGTATCATCCCAGTAAATCAGCAACCTTGGGGTGGTTTTAGGGACTCCCAAAACAGGAGTCTAGCTGTGATACCACAGATGAATCATCTGTGAAAAGATGAACTAATTATAAAAGCCATGGAACAGAAGGATCATTTTCTTTAACTGTAACATTACTAAGAGAATTAGAGTAAGATACACAGCATTGGAATAAAGACAGAGGAAGGAGAGGGAAGAGGAAAAGATGACAGTGTGAGTAGGGTGGTGTAAATCTCCCAAAACCCTATATATTTTGAAAATATAGCAGATACAGCTATTCCTAAAAGAGTGACCAGAAGATACAGTACACCAGCCAGACTACATCTGAGAGAATCCAAAATCTCACAGAAAAGGGTAGGATATAAAGCTGTGATCTGGTGGGACCTGAGCATTCCTTCGACCCTAGCACACCAGTAGGAGGAAAAGAATCAGAGTGGGGAGGGAGTGGGAGCACAGGACTGCTAAATAGCCAGCCCTGGCAATCTTCCCTGGGAGCACAGACACACATTTCATGGTGCTCTGAATATTGGAGGAGCGGAAAAGCAAAATCCGAGACTAAGACTGTGAACAGGTTCCTACAGCCAGCTGCCCTTGGACAAAAGAAAAGCAGGCACTTTAAAAGTCTTAAACGGACAAGGGTTTAACATGTGGACAAAATAGTCCTGGTACATTCAGCCCAGCAGGCTGGGAACTTTAAGGAATGATAAGCAGCCTGCCATTCCTTCCTCCTCGCCAACACCTGCAGGCTGTCCCAGCCATTGCTGCAGACCAGCCTGAGAGAAGCCCCACTTACAGCAACCACACAGCTGAACACAGAGGCTCCTCCTTGCATGCAGTTGACCAGCACAGACAGAGGAGACAGGTGCAGAGACCAGGAGGCACAAAGGGGCTCTGTTCTCATGGCAGAACACATGCTGCTGGCCTGAAAATGCCATCAGTGTCCTAGGCCATCCAGAAGACCTCCCTGCTAATGGCAGCTCAGGGGACTAACCAAGAGGCTGCTCCCTGCTCATGGTTGACTGAAACAGACAGCTGAGATGGGCACGAAGACCGGGAGGCAGGAAGGGGCTTTGCTGTTATGGAGAACAAGCAGTGCTGGCCTGCAACCCCTGCCAGTGCTCTAGGCCATCCCAGTGGCTGCCTCGCACACAGCAGCCTAGGGGATTAATCCAGAGGCTGCTCCCTGTGAATGGTTAACTGGCACAGACATCAGAGACAGGCAAGGCGATCAGCAAGAAGGAAGGGACTTTGTTCTCCCAGCTGACACATGCTCTGCTCACTGGTGACCACTCCCATTGTCATGAAAAGGCCAAAGATTCTTATTCAATCCAAAATCTCTCAAATACTAGGAAGAGGGCCTGGTGAAAGTGAAATCACCAATTTTCCTGAAAAGAGTTCAAAATAAGTCATAAGCATGCTGATGGAGCTACAGAGAATTATTCAAGAGCTAAGGGATGAATTCAGGAGGGAGATAATAGAAATGAAACAAACAATGGAAGGAATGAAGAGCACACTGGATTAGGTAGAAGAGACTGTTAATGGAATAGAAATCAGAGAGCAGGAACACAGAGAAGCTGAGGCAGAGAGAGATAAAAGGATCTCTAGGAATGAAAGAACATTAAGAGAACTCTGTGACTAATACAAACAGAACAATATTCACATTATAGGGGTACCTAAGAGGAAGAGAGAGAAACGGATAGAAAGTGTCTTTGAAGAAATAATTGCTGAAAACTTCCCCAATCTGGAGAAGGAGTCTCTCAGGCAATGGAAGCCCACATATCTCCCAAAACAGGGACAAGGAGGACAACACCAAGACATATAATTAAAATGGCAAAGATCAAAGACTACAAGGACAGAGTACTAAAAGCAGCCAGAGAGAGAGAAAAAAATCACCTACAAAGTAAAACCTATCAGGCTATCATCAGACTTCTCAGCTGAAACCTTACAGGCCAGAGGAATGGCATGACATATTCAACACAATAAAACAGAAGGGCCTTGAACCAAGAATATTCTATCCAGAAAGACTATCATTTAAATTTGAAGGAAGGATTAAACAATTCCCAGATAAGCAAAAGTTGAGGGAATTTACCTCCCACAAACCATCTCTACAGTGTATTTTAGAGAGACTTCTCTAGATGGAAGTATGCCTAAAGCTAAATATATGTCACCAGAGGAAAAAAAAACCACAGTAAAGGAAGTAGACCAACCAAATACTAACTAAATGAAATATAAAATCAGCTATACAGAAAATCAGCCAAGGGAAACACAAAGAGTACACAATAAAACACCAAAAATATAAAAAGTGGGGGAGGAAGAAAAAGAAGGGAGAGAAATAAAGAATCATCAGATTGTGTTTATAATAGCATAAGTGAGTTAAGTTAGATGGTTAGATAGTACAGAAGCTGTCCTTGAATGTTTAGTAACCATGAATCCAAAGTCTGCAATGACAATAAGTACATATCTATTGATAATCACCTGAAATATAATTGGACTGAATGCATCAATCAAAAGACACAGAGTAATAAAATGGTTAAGAAAGCAAGACCCATCTATATGCTGTCTGCAAGAGACTCACTTCAGGGCCCAAAGACATAAACAGATTAAAAGTGAAGGGATGGAAAAAGATATTTCATGCAAACAATAGGGAGGAAAAAGCAGGTGTTGCGGTACTTGTATAAGACAAAATAGACTTCAAAATAAAGAAAGTAACAGGAGACAAAGAAGGACTTAATGATAAAGGGGTCAGTCCAACAAGAGGATAGAACCATTGTAAATATCTCGGTACCCAACACAGGAGCACCTACATATGTGAAACAAATAGTAACAGAATTAAAAAGGGAAATAGAATGCAATGCATTCATTTTACAAACCTTCAACACACCACTTACTCCAAAGGACAGCTCAACCAGACAGAAAATAAGTAAGGACACAGAGGCACTGAACAACACATTAGAACAGCTGGAGCTAACAGACATCTATAGAACTTTCCACCCCAAAACAGCAGGATACACATTCTTCTCAAGTGCACATGGAACATTTTCCAGAACAGACCACATACTACACCAAAAAATGAGCTCAGTATATTCAAAAAGATTGAAATTGTTGTACCAACCAACTTCTCAGATCACAAAGGTATACCACTAGAAATAAATTGTACAAAGAAAACAAAAAGGCTCACAAACGCATGGAGGCTTAACAACATGCACCTAAGTAATTAATGGAAAAATGACCAAATAAAAACAGAGATCAAGCAATATATGGAGACAAATGAAAAGAACAGCGCAATGCCCTAACTTTGGTGGGTCGCAGCAAAGGCAGTTCTAAGAGGAAAGTTTATAGCTTTCCAGGCCTATTTAAAGAAGGAAGAACAACCCCAAATCAATAGTCTAAATTCACCATTATTGAATCTGGAAAAGAAGAACACATGAGACCCAAATTCAGCAGAAGGATCAAATATAATAAAGATCAGAGAAGAAATAAATAAAATTGAGAAGAATAAAACAATAGAAAAAATGAATGAAACCAAGAGCTGGTTCTTTGAGAAAATAAACAAAATAGCTAAACCACTAGCCAGACTTATTAAGAGAAAAGAGAATCTGCACACATAAACAGAATCAGAAATGAGAAAGGAAAAATCACCACAGACACCACAGAAATACAAAGAATTATTAGAGAATACTATGAAAAACTACACGGTAGCAAACTGAATAAGACAGAGCAAATGGACAGCTTTCTATATAAATACAACCTTCCAAGACTGACCAAGGAAGAAACAGAAAATCTAAAAAGACCAACTACCAGCAATGAAATTGAATTGGTAATCTAAAAACTAACCAAGAAAAAACCCTGGACCAGATGGATTCACACGAAATTTTTACAGACATTTAAGAGAAGACATAAAACCTATTCTCCTTGAAGTTTTCCAAAAAAAAGAAGAGGAGGGAGTGCTTTCAAACTTATTCTATGAGGCCATCATCACCCTAATACCGAAACCAGGCAAAGACACCAAAAAAAAGAAAACTACAGACCAATATCCCTGATGAACATAGATGCAAAAATACTCAACATGTTGGCAAATTGAATTCAAAAATATATTAAAAGCATCATGCACCATGATCAAGTGGGATACATCCCAGGGATGCAAGGATGGTACAACATTCAAAAAACCATCAACATCATCCACCACATCAACAAAAAGAAGGACAAAACCATATGATCATCTCCATAGATGCTGAAAAAGCATTTGAAAAATTCAACATCCATTCATGATAAAAACTGCCAACAAAATGGGTATAGAGGACAAGTACCTCAACATAATAAAGGCCATACATGACAAACCCACAGCTAACATCATACTTAACACTGGGAAGCTGAAAGCTTCTCCTCTAAGATCAGAAACGAGACAAGGATGCCCACTCTCCCCATTTTTATTCAACATAGTACAGGAAGTCCTAGCCACGGCAATCAAACAACAAAAAGAAATAAAAGGTATCCAGATTGGGAAGGAAGAAGTCAAACTGTCGCTGTTTGCTTATGACATGGTATTGTAAATAAAAAACCCTAAAGAATCCACTCCAAAGCAACTAAAACTAATATCTGAATTTAGCAAAACTGCAGGATAAAGAATTAATACACAGAAATTTGTTGCATTCCTATACACTAATGATGAGCTAGCAGAAAAAGAAATCAGGAAAACAATTCCAGTCACAATTGCATCAAAAAGAATAAAATACCTAGGAATAAACCTAACCAAGGAAGTGAAAGACCTGTACCCTGGAAACTACAAGACACTCTTGAGAGATATTAAAAAGGACCCTAATAAATGGAAATTCATCCCATGCTATTGGGAAGGAAGAATTAATATTGTCAAAATGGCCATCATGCCTAAAGCAATTTCAAGATTCAATGCTATCCCTATCAAAATACCAACAGCATTCATCAACGAACTAGAACAAATAGTTCTAAAATTCATATGGAACCACCAAAAACCCCGAATAGCCAAAGCAATCCTGAGAAGGAAGAATAAAGTGGGGGGAATCTTGCTTCCCAACTTCAAGCTCTACTACAAAGCCACAGTAATCAATACAATTTCATACTGGCACATGAACAGACCCACAAACCAGTGGAACAGAATGTGGTCCAGATATTCATCCAAGCATATATGGTCAATTAATATACAATAAAGGAGCCACGGATATACAATGGGGAAATGACAGCCTCTTCAATAGCTGGTGTTGGCAAAACTGGAGAGCTACATGTAAGATAATGAAATTGGATTATTGTTCAACTCCACACACAAAAGTAAACTCAAAATGGATCAAAGACCTGAATGTAAGTCATGAAACCATAAAACTCATAGAAGAAAACATAGGCAAACTCTCTTGAATATAAACATGAGCATCTTCTTCATGAACATATCTCCATGGTCAAGGGAAACAAAAACAAAATGAACAAGTGGGACTATATCGAATGAAAACGCTTCTTTACAGTAAAGGACACCATCAGTAGAACAAAAAGGCATTCTACAGTATGGGAGAATATATTCACAAATGACATATCCAATAAGGGGTTGACATCCAAAATATACAAGGAGCTCATGCACCTTAACAAATAAAGAGCAAATAATCCCATTATAAAATGGGCAGAGGATCTGAAGAGAAACTTTTCCATAGAAGAATTTCAGATGGCCAACAGGTACAAGAAATGATGCTCCACATTGCTAATCATCAGAGAAATGCAAATTAAAACCACAGTGACATATCAACCTACACCAGTTAGGATGGCCGTCATTCAAAAGACAAACAACAACAAATGTTGATGAGGATGAGGAGAAAGGGGAACCCTCCTACACTGATGGTGTAGTGCTGGGATTGTAAATTAGTTCAACCATTGTGGAAAGCACTATGGAGGTTCCTCAAAAAAGTAAGAATAGAAATACGATTTGACCCAGGAATTTCACTCCTAGGAATTTACCCTAAGAATGCAGAATCCCAGTTTGAAAAAGACATATGCACCCCTATGTTTATTGCAGCACTATTTACAATAGCCAAGACATGAAGCAACCTAATTGTCCATCAGTAGATGAATGGATAGAAGATGTGGTATATATACATAATGGAATATTATTCATTCATAAGGAGAAAACAAATCCTACCATTTGCAACAACATGGATGGAGCTAGAGGGTATTATGCTCAGTGAAATAAGCCAGGTAGATTAAGTCAAGTACCAAATGATTTCACTCAGCTGTGGAGTATAAGAACAAAGCAGAAACAGAAGGAACAAAACAGCAGCAGATTCACAGAACCCAGGAAGTGACTAACAATTACCAAAGGGTAAAGGAGTGGGGAGGATGGGTGGGAAGGGAGGGATAAGGGGAATAAGGGGCATTACAATTAGTACACATAATGTAGGGGATGGGGTAGGGAAAGGCAGTATAGCACAGAGAAGATAGGTAGTGACTCTGTAAAATCTTATGCTGATGGATAGTGACTGTAATGGGGTATGTGGTAGAGACTTGAAAATGGGAGGAATGTAGTAACCACAATGTTGCTCATGTAATGGTATATTAATGCTACCAAAATAAAAAAAATACATAAATAAATAAACAAACAAAAAAGATGGAGGAAGGAGAATGACAGAGGCAGCCCTTAATGGGACTGTGACTGAGATTTTTCTCGCATAAACTCAGAAGCAGGGAACCTAACAGGATAACTGCTCTTTCCCTATATTAAATAATAATTTATTTATTTAAAAATTAACATAAAGGAAAATGATTTTTAATGTGTACAGTTCTGTGATTGTTACCATGTGTATGATTCTTGTAACCACCACTACAAACAGGGTACATAACATTTCCTTCACATTAAAACAGTTCTTGTGTTACCCTTTGTATTCATAGCCCCCATTCCACAAACTCTGGGAGCCAATTATCTGTTCTACATCACTACAACTTTGTCTTTTTGAGAATGTTAATTAAAGGAATCTTAAAATATGTACTCTTTCCTAAGAGGCTTCCTTCACTCATCACAATAACTTTTAAATTGATGAAAGTTCCTGTACATTGATGGTTCATTCCTCTTCATTACTATGTAGTATTCTGTTCCATGGGTATACCACCGCTTATTTAGCCCCCTCTGAAGGACATATGTCCATTTGCATGGAATTAAGAAAATAGCTGATATAAACGTTCATGTACAGTTTATGTGATCATTAGTTTTTGCATTTCTAGAATATATACATAAAATATATGTTTTCATTATTCTAGTATAAATAACTTTTCAGTCATATGGTAAGCATAAATTAAAATTTATAAGAAACTACCAATATTTTCCAGATGAGCTACAGCATGTACAGTCTCATCAGTGATGTATGAGAGCACCAATTGTTTGTCAGCACTGGTAGTATCACTATGTCTTATTTCTGTCAATAGCCATGTAGAGGTAGCTATCATGATTTTATTAACTGGTAATGATGTAGAACATCTTTTCATTGGCTGACTTTTCACCCATATATCCTGTCGGAGAAGTGTCTTTCAATCTTTGATACAATTTTTTGTTGATTAGTTGTTTTCTTACTCCTGAGTTTTAAGAGATTTTTATGTATTCTAGAAATTTTTGTGTTTTACATAGAAGTTCATTATCAGATATGTGATTTGAAATTAGTGTCTCCCAACCGGTATATTTTCTTTTCATATGCTTAACAGTATCTTTCACAGACCAAGATTTTGATTTTGATGAATTCCAATTCATCATCATTATTATAAACATTAATCATTATCATTATTGTTGCCATTTTTTATAAATAGAATACTTGGTTCATTTTTAGAAAATCTTTGTCCAACTTAAGGTTATGGAAATATTCATCTGTTTTCTTCCAAATGTAGGGTTTTGCTTTACATTTAGATCTATAAACTACTCTGAGTTGAGTTTTGCATAAAATTTGAGATTTAATTCATGGTTCATTTTCTGCCTATCAATGTCCAAGAATTCCTATACAACTTGTTGACGATTCTATCTTTTCTCCATTGAATTGTCTTGTACCTTTGTCAAAAATCTTTTGGCCATATTTCTATGGGTCTATGTCTGTCACTATTTTGTTCTATTGGTCTCTGTATCTATGAGAGTATTGTCAATGTAGTACTGTCTTTATTACCATCATTTTAACATAGGACTTAAAGTAATATAATTCCTCTGACTTCACTTCTCTTTTTCAACTGCATTTTATCTGCTCTTGTTACTTTGCCCTTCTGTATAAATTTTGGAATTGACTGGATCTACAAACAGTCTTACTGGGATTTTGATTGTTCTTCTGTAAATCTATAGATCACTTTGAGGCGAAATATCTTTTGCTAAATTTTCAATCTCATGGCCATGGTGTATCTCTTCATTCATTTAGCTCTTTGATTTTTTTTTTATCATTGTATATAGTTTCTAAATAGAGATCTTGTACCTAAATAAATCTAAATAAATTGAAAAAGATTGAAACCACACAAAGTATGTCCTTTAATCATAATAATTAAATTAGAAATTAATAACAAAATTATATGTAGATAACATCCAACTATTTGGAAATTAACACAATTTTCAATACATGATGAATCAAAGAAGATTCATGAAATTTTTTAAAAAGCAGCGCTACTTTAGACCTGTTCATGCTATCATACACAAAAATTAACTTAAGTTGGACCAGAGGTGTAAAAACTAGAATTGAAACTACAAACATTTTTAAAGAAAACATAAAAGAAAATCTTTGTGATCCTAAGCAAGTCTATCTAAGCAAGGAGTTATTTTCTTACAAATGAAACCCAAAGCCCAATCCACACACACACACACACAGACACACACACAAATAGTAAATTAAACATCAAAAAATTTAAAGACTTTCACTTCAAAAGACACCACTAAGAAAAGAGGCAAGCTATAGAAAGCAAGACAAATATCTCACAAAGAACTTGTAATCAGAATATGTAAAGAACCTTTGTAAAAAGATAAGGAAAATAAAACATATTTAAGGGCAAACGTTCTGAATAAACATTGGACCACAGAATGTATGTGAATAGCTAATAAACAGATGAAAAGATAACATCATTAGTCATTAAGGAAATGCAAATGAAAACCACAAAGAATCACCTTTTCACACACTGGAATGAGTATAATAATGAAGACAGGTGAAAACAAGTGTTGAGGATGTAGAAAAATCGGTAGCCTCCTACTTGCTGATGGGAATGAAAGTAGAAGAGTGGCTTTGTTAACCACGTAGTCATTTTCTTAAAAAGTTAAATATAAACTTACCATACAACCCAGCCATCCCACTACTAGATACCCAAGAAAAATGAAAACATATGTCCACACAGACTTCTGTCACTAACATAACAGCACTGCATGCAATGCCTAATAATTCACAACAACCCAAATGTCACCAGCTTTTGAATGGATAAACAAAATGTGTTATAACCATATAATGGAATATTATTCAGCAATATAAAGAAATGAAAGAGTCCATGTTATAACATGGACTAATCAAAGAAAACAGCATTCTAGGTGAAAGAAGCCAGACAGAAAAGACTACATATTTTATGATCCCATTTATATGAAATGTCCAAGAGAGGCAAATCCAGTGTCTGAAATGAGATCGGTGATTGTCTAGAGCCTAGAGGACCTACAGTGGGAAATGACTGTGGAGCTCGTCTGAAATTTCTCTATTTTAAAGATTGCACAATGTGAAAGAATTTATGAAGATCATTGCGTTGTTCCCTTAAAATAGGATTAAAAAGTCTTTTTCCCAAAAAACAATATTTTCATTTTATATTTTATTTCATTGTATCTTTCATTACTTAATTTTATCGATTTGAATGTCTAAGATTGTGCTATTTAGGAGAACAATATTTTGCTTATTCCCCCCCAGTCTATCATATTCTTATAAGTTAATTTGAGATTTCTTTTCTGGTATTAGTGCCTGTTTTCTTTCAAAGATTTTATTGTTGAAGTTCTTTTTTCACCAAAAAAAAAAAAAAAACTTTTTGTCTTCAGCCTATGTGTATTTTTTAATTTCTTTTAACAATTTTGATGTCTGTGGGCTCATTCCCAAATTCTCCTGGGACTGCCATGGGATTCTAGGTCCAGCTTCTTCTGAATTAACCTGTCTTCTGCTGATGATCTGTATGTTAACTGCCATCAAAACCATCTAGTGGCCACATATATTTTTTGAAGGCCACTGGATTGCCTGTGAACAGATCTGAGGGCATGTGAAGTTGTCATTTATAGGAATTAAAGCATCAGAGAACTTCTTACATCCAATTTCTACCATAGAAAACCCACAAATATTGAGAACCTGAAAATACTCCACCTCTTTCTGTGATGAACAGGTGGAATTAAAGGAGACATCAAGAAACTAAGCAAAATATACCATAAAATAACCAGCAAAACTATTGTATAAGCTTTTCATTCAAGTTTTAGTTAAATTATGACTACTTCAAAAATTATTTACAAAGGGAAAAGTTAAACTGAATAGTCAAGAAGATACTAGTACTTACATTTACTAAAAGTGACACAGAAATTACTGCTCAATCTCTCTTTCCAAGTAAACTCCATAAAATTATTTCTAAAACATTTCTTCATGCCTTATATTAATTGTATTATATTCATGAAGATGTTGGGTCAAAATATTACTTAAATGTCATTATTTTGATGTGGTATTTGAAAATATATACACACAAAAAATATTTTTTGAAGGCCACTGGATTGCCTATGAACAAATTTGAGGGTGTGGGAAGCTGTCATTTATCATAATTATAGCATAAGAGAACTTCTTAGATCCAATTTCTACCACAGAAAACCCCCAAATATTGAAAAGCTAAAAATATACCACCTCTTTCTGTGAAATATGTTTTAGCAACATTTTATTTATAATTGCCAAACATATGTGGGTTTCAAACACATTACACTGGTTGAATAAAGCTAATATCAAATGTCACATGCTATAAGACTATATTTATATATGATTCTCAATATGACAAATTTATAATGTTGTAAAATAGATCAATTTCTTTTTCTTTGTGGTAATGAAAGGGTTCTGTACTCTGATTTTGGTGATAGTTACTGTATATATAATACAATTTCACAGTACTACATGCAAATATACATACACACACATGAATGCTGATAACAGCTGGTGAAATTGAAATAGGGTCTGTAGTTTATTCTCTCACTTAAGAGCATGCTTTTAATGCCTAAGAACGCTTTTGCCAAACTCTGACTCATGAAGATGTTCTCCTACATTTTAGTCTAAAAGGTTCGTAGTTGTATGTTTCACACTTCGATTTGTAATCTATTTTAAGTTAAAGTTGACTTAAATGCAATGAGATATAATGGCCCCTTCTAAGCAAAACCAGTTGGGTGGAGAATCAGAGACGAAGTCGCACACAATTCTAATCTCCTCTTAGGTGGTGTGGCTGACAAGACCCTGACCACAGCCTGCTTCCCTCTTGGACCATTCTCTGAGCACATGTTGAAGAAAATGGGTGGTTTAAGAAACAAAAATCCATTTGGAGATTAAAAGCTCCTTCTAGTATTAGCATCTTCTCTCTGTTTTCTTTAACATTGTGTTTTTCACCAAATGAAATGTAGGCACTGTGGTAGACATTAGGGAAGTACAAATGCGTTAAGCACGATCTTTGCTCTCCAGTCCTAAATGAGGAGACAAGTAGAGGCACACTAAGGGGCGCCTGGTTTAGGGTAACAGTGGTTGTGGTTAGGGTTCCAGAGACAGTATAGCTGCAGGTTCATATAGAAGAGGGATTCACACAGAGACAGAGGGTGAGATTTTCCACACAGAGTGGGTGGAGGGAGAGACTGAAGGGGACGCAAGGGCAGAATGAACGACAGGGAGGCACAGGAACATCCATGACCTGTCTCGACAACAGTGAGACTGTTATGGGAAGTCCACCAGCTGCAGGTGAATCAGTCTTTACGTAGTTAGCAGCTCTTACCTTCCAGCTTGCACCACGCCAATTCCCTCCTCTCCCATACAATTTCTGCACTCTATTTACATATCTTTGTGATCATAAACATTCCTAGAAAAGGACTGATGCTGGTTTTTTATGTGCCTATAATTTTAATATATACATATACACATACACACACACACAAACATACATATAATATATTTGTTTGTTTCTTTTTTCCAATCAGCCCAATGTTTTTTAATGGAGGCAGGTGCCTGCACATACATCCAGCCTGTGGATCTGACTGCTTCACCATCTGCTTTCCCCACCTCTGCTCTGGCCAATCGCCCAGGGGTGGATGCGAGGGTGAGCTCAGGTTCCCGGCAAGGGTGCCCAGGACCCGTCCTGCACGTGTCCACCTAGCAACTGATCTGGGGACTTTGAGATTCCTAAACTTCTGGGCAATCACTAATAACTCTCCATTAATTGTTTCAATATTTTCTTCTTTCCAGTTATTCTTTGTTCTCCATCTGAGATTTTATTATATTGTTACACATTTTATATACTTATATATTAGAGATATTTATGTACACACTCCATGCCTAGAAATACATCTTTTACATTTTTTAGCTTGCATCACTCTTTTGTTTCCTTCTTGTAGAGACTAACAAACTGCTATCCTAATTACTGCTAACTCATATTATATATACATATATATGTGTGTGCATATATATATGTACTCTAGTTATATCCATTTGTTATTCCATTTATAATATTTATATTTTCTAACTACTTTATTTTTCACATCTAAAATACACACAATTCTTTGATAATCTTGTTTTGTTTATATTACTAAAATGTTCTCTTATCTCTTCACATATATTACATTAAAAATCCCTTATCCTTTCTACACATTTTAATTCAGATAGTCTATATTGCCCACTTACTGGTCAATCTTTCAAAGCAGTTTTGTTTCTCTATTGTCTAGCTATTTTGGTCTCTTAGTTGCCCCTTCTCCAGGGTTATCACCATATTGTCTTACAATGTGTCTGGGGCAAGGGCCGGTGACTGGGACCTTGCGTATTTCAAATCATTCCCTTTAAGGAAGAATGTGTTAATCACTCCCTTGCTACTAATGTGGCAAGCAATTCCTTTGGTTAAATTGTCTCTAATTTTTTATTTATTCTTAAGATAAAACAGCACTGGTTGAAATCAGTCTCTTTAAATCATGAACCAGCTATTTTGTGGTTTGGGGGAACAAGCATAGAGAGTGAGCCCAAAGGTCAATTCATACCTATTTTTACCAACATTGTCAAAACTCACAAGTCTTTCTAGAAGTTGTGATGTTTCTCAGAGGACACAGCATCCCAGTGTTAAGCTATTTACTACAGATTTCCACAAAAAGGATCAAACAAAGATTTTCTCATTACCACACTGGGGAAAGATAAGCACACATTGTATCCCATTTTTCTCCTGGCTAAGCTCTCAGCTCTGCATCAGGCTGCCTTTGCCTCACCTCCTTCATCCCTGAGATCAAGGCAGCCTTTAGGTTGCTCAGCTCTCAGAGACTAACCCTGGTTCCTGGAATTCCCCTTCGCCATCAGCGTCCCTGGTTCCCTCACTGCTGATGCCGGGACCCTAGCACACATCAGCGTGCTGTCCTGGTAGGAGCCTCTGCACTGCATTTGGCTCACAGATCTATTCAGCTGGACAGGCCCAGGCTATTCAAAAACTGCCCTGGAATCCTAAAAATGGAGAAACACCTTTTGCACAGCCACTCACTCTTGTATGTAACCCAGTCTTGTTCACCTGTCTGTGGTTCCTCCCTGCTTTTGAAGGGATGGAGTCTGATCTCAGGCAGAATGTAGAGTAGACTTAAGAAAGGGTGAGAGATGCGACTAGAAAAAGCTGGCCAGATGAAGGAAAAAGGTGAAGGAAAAAGGTGAAGGAAAAAGGAATGATAGACCAAGGGGATGTAAAGCCTTATTTGCTCACTGGAAGGAATGGGGGTGATGGAGGAGAGGGTGTGGGGGTGACTTGATCAATGTTTCAGATAAGTGACTCTGGGGTCAGGAGCAACCTAGAAGTTTTGAGGGCAGTCAGAATGTCAGGGGGCATAAGGTCTAACCAAAAGTATAAACCCTGTAAATGAAATAAATAAAGATCCAGGAGAAGAATTAACAGGACTAGGGGACACATACGTGAAGAATAGCGTGAAAGCTCCCCAAAGACCTTGGAATATTTCTGACTCGTTGGACAAGAAGTATTTGTTGAGATGGTAAATATAGAATAAATCGACTTTAGCAATAGTGTAGGAAACCCAAAAAGTTAGGTGAACCTAAAGCAGCAGGTGGAATGCAAATAGAGGGATGGATTCAAGGTCATATGTGAAAGGCATGTGATGGGCAGACCCAAGGCTTATAGTTTGAGCTCCTGGGGGAAATGCAAAGTCAGTAACTGAATTTGTCACCACAGAGAGGACTGGAGTGGCTTTGGCAGCCACAGAAATGTGCTTCTCTGAGGCACGTGCTTGAATTGTGGCTCAGTACTCCCCATCCGAACCCACTACCGGGCTTTCATGAAAGACTCACTTCCCAGTGCTGCTTCTGGCTGAGGACTGACTGAGCATGATCGGAGCCGACTGTGCCAGTGCTGGCCCGTCCTGAGGTAGGTGGACCTGCTGATGGAAGGCGCTGTCAGGAGGACTCCCCGTCAGCCTGGCAGAACCATTCTTAGATTGGCTGCAGGCTGGAACTCTGCCTTTCTTCACTGGCACCAGAACTGCACAGGGTGTGAAGTCCTCGGCTGCCTTTACCCTTCACAGTTGTTTCTCCCAATAAAGGAGGCCTTGCATGTCTAAACTTGCATTGCTGTTTGGTTCTGTGAGGCTCAAAACTAATCCACTGACCCAAGGAAAGGGGATCATAATTCTGTTTGGAGATGTTTTCGGTTTGAGGTCTCACTGGGATTTGCCACTGTAATATAAACAGGTATTGGAAATATGTATCTGAGGCTCAATGTAACTTTGGGTACAATTTATCCTATCTGTTGAGGTAGAATGATATCTTCCCTTTTTATAGTTGCATGGATTAAATGGAGCTATATATATATACGTATTTTAAAACAATCTTCTAAATGTGATAAATATTTAAATATTAATAATTTTTCAGCACCAAACTGGTTCTCTCCACTGAGACCTAACAGATACAAAAGGGCAGATTTTTCAAGTGTGGTTATTAATTTAGATTAAAGAAATAGGACACTGAATATTTCACTTTCAGGGTCTTAAGTAGAGAATTAATATTAATTACAAGAATATTTTCAGCATATCTATGCTTCAAGAATTGCTTAAGAAAAAATGTTATTGTTACTTTTAAGAATTCCTTCAGTTTCTCTGGGGCCTCAAATATATTAAGAAAATGATGAATATATTCATTTATATATGTTTTAATAATTAAGTTGAGTAGTACTGATATTTCTTATATTGATTGAAAACTTGGCATATGCCAGGTAATACATCGAGAACTTAACCACATTATGTGTTTGACTGTCTGTTATCCCACTCACGGTGTTTGATACTCTTTTTATGGTGGTCTTGAAGGATGCGCATTAGCCTTTATTTCTCAGCATGTGCTGGGATTGCTCTCCTAACTCCCTCTATTCCTGTGTGTTACGGGAATGTGACCAATTCCACCAGGAAGGTATGGGCAGAAGTACCTGTGTTGAGTCCAGCTCTGGTCTTCTAGCTGCCCACGTAGCAGCCTTAGCCTCTCTTCCACCTTAGTAATAACCAGCTTTCCAAACACTGGTTGCCCTTGCAACCTGGGTTCTGGAGGAGGAAATGTGAACAGAGCCCCAGCAGACCCAAACAGACACGCTGCAAGTGAGAAATAACCCTTTGTGTACATAAATCACTAAGATGGAGTTACCTTTGTTGTTATTGCCATATCATAAGCTCAGCACTTCAGACTAGATAGAAACCATTACCCCGGAGCTAGGAAACGCTGCAGCAGCTACACCACAGGTACTGGACACCCTCCTGGGTGCCCTGGAGATCAATGGGGAACCACCACTGGAGGCCAGCGTGCTGGGCATAATGGCCTGGTAAAGCCATTTCCTGCAAAAATGCAGAGTGTGACAGTGACCAATGGTCTGAGACTTTTAACTAGTAAAAGCAAAACTGAGATGGCAGTGAAAGCATCAGGACAGATGTTTCATGACTCAGGAGTAGACATAGTTTTCATTAATAGATGACAAAAAGGTAAAAATAAAAATAGATAGACTGCTTTACATCTAGGTTTAAAACTTTGAATGTAAAGAACACATATAGAAGAAGAAAAGTGAGACTCAGTATGATAGGAAACATTTCAATACACATATCTGACAAAGATCTGCATCCACATTTTATAAACTTCTACAAATCTATAGAAATGACACACAACCCCAACAGAAAATAAGCAAAAACTTGAGCATGCCCTTCATAAAGTGGAATTATACAGGGAACTAACAGATGTAAAAGTCTGTTAAATCTCCTTATTCATTAGAAAAATGCATCTCATAAGCACAGTAAGACAATGTACACACTAGAATGGTTTGAAATAATGTCAATACCAAGTATGGAAAAGAATGTGTGTTAAGAGGAAATCTCATATGCTGCTTAGAGCAATTTGATACATCTGCTTTTGAAAAATGGCAGGATCAACTAAAATTGGATCACACTTAATGATAAAACCAACAAAAATAGCATGTACGCTCATCAGAAGATATGAAAAAATGTTTATATAATATGGCAGAAAAAACTGAGAACTATCCGAATCATAGTAAGAATGGATCAATGCATTTTATCATATTCATACAATAGAACTATGGAAAAATAGAATGAGCAAAACACGTCAGCATCAATAATCCTGCCAAAATAATGTTGATCAGAGGAAGATGGACAAAAAAAGAATGCAACTGTATTTATAAATATTTCATAATGAGCAAAGCTCATCTGTGGTGATAGAACTCAGGAGGATAGTTACTTTGAAAGGGGGTAGTGACTGTAATACATTGGTTCTGGGTACCTGTGAAGTTCAGTTTCTTAATGTGGGTGGTGGGTTCATCAGTCTGCTTACCATCTAATGATCTAACCATACAAATGCATTTGCTCACTTGGCTGTCTTACTAAAATAATAATTAATTAAAAACAAAACCTCAGTTCTATGTCAAAATCCAGTCAAATGTGTGACTATTATACCAATGTTATTATCTCTGAATGTATTAACCATTTGTTGAAACTAACTTAAACTTTTCATTTCTTTTTTAAGTACTTTAACTCTTTGTAAGGATTGATATTTCATAACTTTCCTTTTTTAACAGTCTTCTGAAAAGAGAAAAATCACTTTAAAGTAAACATAAAATGTAAGACTTCATGTTTAAAAAAAATGCTACAGAAGTATTTTCCTAATGTAATTGACATAAGGCAGAATAAATTATCCTCAGTATGGGTCCATTGGACACATTTATAAATCCAAGGTAAATGATAGGATCTTAGTGATTTTATTTAAGTTATATATATTGGCATATTTTGTTTCTCATCACCATAGAAATTATTTTGTCATTCCCAACTATGCAAGAACAACAAAAAAGATGAAAATAAAAATAAAAATAAAATTGAATCACCTAGAATGATGCAATGGCAAAATAAGTCATCAGGATTAGATCATCCTTCAGTTTTTAATTGGATTGTCTAAAATATTTCATTATCTTTTAAGAAGTTATAAAATAAATCTGGAAATATTATCTTTGTAGTTTTGTAGCTTTTTTCATTGAACACATTGAGAATTCAGATTTTTTTAAATCACTACCAAAATGGCAAAAAGAATATTAACACTTATACGAATCAAAGTTTAAATGCATAGAGACAGATGTCAATACTTCAGATACTAACAATGATGATAAAATTAATCATGTAAGTGAAATCTGAGGCTATGTCATCAGATGCAAATATCCCACGTAAATCTCAAACTCAAGAAACAGTGAGTGAATAACATAGTCCTAAAAATGAAAGAGATAAATGACTGTGGGTAAAATTGCAATATTTCCAGAATCTCTCTCCTGGATTTAGTGTATCTTCATATCAATAGGTGTTTCAAGGGGTGGCAATAACTAGTTCACCTAAATATCAATAGGTAATTACAAGGGTATGTGAGGGTTTATCTGGAGCTCTCTTCTATTGTAGCCTGGTCAAGAGACAGATGGGGTGACTGCTTGCAAGAAATAAATGGGTTTCTTAAATTTAATTTCTCCCTTTGACTGATTTTGGTTTTAAAGATATTTTGTCCTAGAATTTCCCCACAGAGTTACATCTGGCAGTAGTCAGCAGGACCTATGAACCCAAAATCTATCTAAATGAATGTGACCCTTGGGCGGGCTGCCTCTAGGGATGATGAGGAGGCCCCAGTGACTGCACTGGTAGAGGGTACAGCTTCACTTGGGGACACTCTATATGTGAGGCTTCCAAATGGGGAGCCCCTAGTAGGGAATTGGTCTAGAGTAAAGCAGATCCTAGAGGGGTGGGGCTTTCCCCAGAATTCAGGAAGAGTGGAGACATCAGAAGCTGCAGAATTTGCCCTCCATGAGTTAAAAGACTGTATAGAGGCCCTGAGTGGCCATGTAGCAGCTAGCGTTGTAGGCTCTCTTTTCGCTGAGATAGTGGAAAGTATTACTAAGTTGAGAGAGAGGGTTATCAAGGACAGAGAGACTATGGTAGGAGAGAAACACATTCCAGCATCACTTGGAGCAGCTGGGTGATGACCTATGAGATGCTCTTAAGGAAGACAGACAATTATTGTGAGGACAGGTTGAGCTCCTGGAAAATTCCTTAGCAGCAGTGAGGGGGGAGACAGGAAGAGAGTCCACTTTGCAGAAGGTCGTGGGGGAGGGAGAGGAAAGAGCGGTACCTTCAGTTCTGGGGATGGTGGAGGAGGTGTCGGGAGAGGATAAGGGGCTGGGGCTGAAAGCTGATCTGTTGCCAAGGCCACCGCCTGAGGCACTAGCCTGTCATGTATTAAAGACCCACATGGTTGTAACTAAGAAAGTGAAAACACAACAACCGCAGGCTCCTGAGTGGGGAGGAGCTGCCCCCTCCCCATGTTGTGGAGCCTTCTGTGCTCAACCCCTATACCCAGGATGAGCTGGTGGACATGAGCGTCCAGTATTGGCAGAGGCCATCAGAACCTCTGTCTACATGGCTTTTGCATCTCTGAAATATGGGTGTGCAAAACATTGTTATGTCAGGTTCTGAAATGGGTAGACTGGCTTCCCTGATGACTCATCCCTCTCTCTGTCAGTGGTTGCAAAGTGCCCATCACACCTCAGGGAATTGGGTGCTTCTAGATTGGCTGACAGCAGAAATCAGGACAGTTTGGCCTAATAAAGGTGATTTACCATGCTTAACACACTAGCTGGAAAATGTACGCAGAGCTCCAAGAGGGGTTGTGGGAATTGGGCATGAAAAATATCATTTGTAATATGGACCCCCAGAGCACCAGTGAGCAGTTGTTCACTGTAGGAATGAGAAAGCTGGTTGGTGTTCCATACAATTCTCCCATCTCTCTTTGGGTCCCTAGTGACTATTCTTGACCCCCAAATAGGGCAACCCATAAGTGAGGCTACTCATCCTTTAGCAGATCTGGGGGAGGTTGAAACAAAAAGAGCCCAGAAGGAAGTATGGCTATGACTGAAACGAGAGGTGCAAAAGGACCTGTGAAGGTCTCGAAGACCCAGATGTGGGTTGATTTGATAAAAGCCAGGGTAGTGAAAGAAAAACTTGATAAGCAGCCTAATAGGATCTTATTAGAACTGTGGCAACAATTAAAGCCAGAGCAGCAGTTCCAGCTGTTGAGGTTCAGGACACAGAAGCTGGAGGCAAAGGCCCATGTCTGGCCTGTGCCCTGCAAGACTCCCTGGGGAACAGTATTCAGGCTCTTCCTGGGCCTTCACTCCCACAGGACAATGACTGGGCATGTGGTTCAACTGAGTAGAGGGTCAAGGCCCTCCTTCAGGGGCATGGTGGGGACCAGAGGCCACATGTAGAATTAGCAATTCTTTGGTCCCCTGTGAATGTACAATGTTCCCTGGTGCTGGTGGTCACAGGATCTGAATGTTCTTTGATTTATGGTAACCCTGAGTGTTTTCCTGGGACTCCCGCTGTGATAGACGGCAATGTGGGTAAGGCAATTAATTAGAGTGAAGAAAGCTCAAATTCCATTGGGGATAGGGCGTTTACCCTAAAGGAGTATACTGCATACATTTCTCCCATCCCTGAATATGTTTTGTGGATGGATATCCTGCAAGACCTGTGGTTACAGAACACTGCAGGTGAATTCAGACTGTGGGTACATGTGGTTTGAGGGGACATGCTAAGCACCCACCTGTAGCTCTCCCTGTACCTAGGAAAGTGACAAATACTAAGCAGTATAAATTTCCTGGAGTGCACAAGCAGTTTCCTGGAGAAATTCTACAGGAGTTGGAGAAGGTAGGCATCATAAATCCCACTCATAGTCCTTTTAATTTTCCGGTGTGGCCAGTGAGAAAGCCTGACAGCTCCTGGTACATGACTGTGCACTATAAAGAATTGAGCAAAGTCACACCCCCTTGCATGCTGCTGTCCCCTCAATAGCAGCCCTTATGGACACACTAAGTCATGAGCTGGGGACTTATCATTATGTTGTGGACCTTGCTAATGCTTTCCTCTCTATTAACATAATACAGGAAGTCAGGACCAGTTTGCCTTCATGTGGGAAGGCCAGCAGTAGACATTTACTGTCCTTCCACAGGGATACCTCCACAGTCCCACCATCTGCCATGGATTTGTAGCCCAGGACTTGGCCACATGGAAGAAACTGCAAATGGTGCAGCTGTATCACTACATTGATGATACGCTCATGTCGGACTCTCTTGCAGATTTAGAAGGGGCAGTTCCTAGACTGCTGCAATAGCTACAGGAGAGGGTGTGAAGAACACGAAGATTCAGGCACCTGGTTTGTCTGTAAAATTCTTGGGGGTTGTCTGGTCAGGTAAAACTAAAGTTACTCCTGAAACAGTCATAGACAAGGTCCAGGCTTTTCCCACCCCTACCACTGTGGCAGTATTACAAGAGTTTTCTGGTCCTTTGGGCCACTGGAGAGTGTTTATCCTATACTTGGAACAAATTCTGAAGCCCTTATACCAGTTGGTACAAAAGGGTGTCAGGTGGGACTGAATGAGACATGTGCAGCTGCTTTTACTGCTGCTAAGCCAGCAGTCAAGGCCGCACAGGCCTTCAGTGGAATGGACTCATCAAGGCCCTGTGAGCTAGAGGTTCATGTAACCAAGGATACTTATGGATGGGGTCTTTGGCAGTGGCTTGAATGGGCAAGCCAACCTATTGGATTCTGGTCACAACTATGGAAAGGAGCAGAGGTCCAGCACACCTTAATAGAGGAGCAACTGCTGTATACCATACCTTGCTGGCTACTGAGCCCACTGCTGGAACAGCTCCGACCAAGATGAGAACCACCTATCCCATAGTAGGGTGGGTGCAAGACTGGACCCAAAGGTCACAGAGTGTGGTTGCACAGACACCTACACTGGCTAAATGGGGTGCATATTTACAGCAGCATAGTGCCCTCTCTACTAGCCCCTTAAGTAGAGAACCCCAACACTTACGGGATCCAGTGACATGTATCAGTGGACAGTAAGAAGAACTTGCTTTTGAGCCATTGGTAGCTGAGAGTCCTTATCAGGAGGTAAAAGCCCATATACCTGAAGATGCTTGGTACACAGATGGCTCCAGTCGTGGGGAGCCCCCAAGTTGGAGGGATGTGGCTTTCCATCCTAAGATAGACAATACGGATGGAGGATGGAGAAGGGAAGAGCAGCCAGTGGCCTGAGTTGCAGGCAGTATGGTTTGTGATCACCCAGGAGCCCTCTGATACAGTTTTCTGTACTGACAGCTGGGCAATCTATTGTGGCTTGACCTTGTGGCTACTGACTTGGTACCAGGCCAACTGGATGATTGGTCACTGGCCCCTTTGGGGGCAAGAGTTGTGGCAAGACCTGTGGGCCTCTGGTCAGACTAAGGTTGTTACTATATATCACATGACTGGCCATTTGCCTTTGGCATCCCCAGAGAATGATGAAGCAGACACATTGGCCCAGGTATGCTGGCTAGAAGGAAAGCCTGCCTCTGATGCAGCCCAATTGTTATACCAGCATTCATGACACGTGGGGCAAAAGACAAGGTGAGATGTAGCCTGTCAGTGAGGCTTGCCATTGACCTTTGAATAAGTCAGCAGCCCAGAAGGAGTGCCTTGTGTGCTCTAAGAAGGACTTACACTGAATCTTGCAGCAACAAGGGACAATAATAAGGGGCCAAAATCACTTGTCAGGTGGCAGAAAGATTATATTGGGCCTCTGCCCATATCAGAAGGAAATCAGTATGCCATGACTTGTGTGAATATAGCTACTGGACTTCTGGTTGCTTTTCCTGCATATCATGCAGATCAGCAACCACTGAGAGGGGCCTAGAGCATCTGTTTGCCTCCTATGGCCTGTTGCAGGTGATTGAGAGTGATCAAGGCACCCACTTTACTGGACATGCATTACAAGAATGGGTGCAGCAATTAGGAATAAAGTGGAAGTTTCATGTACCATATAATCCTACTGGGGCAGGAATGATAGAGAGGTACAATTGTTTGTTGAAATCTGGCCTGAATTTGGACACCAATAGTCTATGGGGTTGGTCAGTTCACTTACGGACAGTGCTATGGCATTTGAATGAGAAGCCCTGAAAAGGAGCCTTGATCCCTGTGGACATGCTAACACACATTGCTGCCTCTCCTTTACAACTGTGTGTACAAACCAAAGAGGAGTTACTGAAGCCAGGATATGGCCAATAGTGCAACATCCTGCTTCCAGCTCCTACTGCATTAATCCCTGGAGACATTATTGAATGGATGTGGCCTTGGACATTTTGACACATGGACCAGCAAATGCTGGCCCTTCTGGCACCTAGGGAAAAGGCCTGGAAGCTGGTCTCCTGTGTATTCCTAGAGTAACATCAGAGTGGCCCCCAACAATCATGGTAGTGTGACCAAAACATCCAGGGGGTAAGAGCATTTTACGGGGAAATTTTGTTTTATTTTTATGTCCAGTGCATGTACCTCCTGCAACCCCATATATTGACCCATTTGTAATTCCCACAGGGAGGGGGGTGAATGTCTAGGATACTAGACCAGTGTGAGATCCCATTCCTGCCACTTTCCTATCATAGGCCCACTATCTTTATGTATCCTACCTCATGGATAAGATTTGACTATGCTGTATCTTATCACCCTTATGGTTATTTTCTTCTATAGTCCCTGTGTCCTGGACCCACACCCTGGCTGCAGCTGCTGCATGATGATTGCTCTGAACTCCTTATCTGTTCAGCTACTGCCTGCCTTTGGAATGGGTGAGCTATGGACATAATCTGCCTAAGATTTTGAACGTAGCTAAGGCCTCTGGCTTGAGGATTATCATGATTTTATTGCGGTTGCTATTTTATGTTATTTGCCTGGTTACAATGCTCCAATTTTCTTGCACAGGGGTCACTGTGGAAGATGTTGGAATGTGCAGATTGTGAGGTGAGATTTCTGGAGGGCTGGGCTGTGGGTAAAATAGCAATATTTTCAGAATCTCTCTCTTGGCTTTTGTGCATTTGCATATCAATAGGTGTTTCCTAGAGGTGGAGAGGTTTAGTCCATCTATATATCAATAGGTACCTATGAGGGTTTATCTGGACTGGAAAGGTTGGGTGGAGCTCTCTTCTGCTGTAGTCTGTTCAAAAGAGAGACACAGGATGACTGCTTATAAGAAGTAAATGGGTTTCTTAGCTTTAGCTTTATTTCTCTCTTTGAATGATTTCAGTTTCAAAGTTCTTTTTCCCCTGGGATTGTCCCAAGTTACAATGACATTCTCATCCAATTAGTTATTCAGCAAAAGGAAATTTATGACATAATATTTTGTGACATGAATCTACACTATCACATGTGTATATATTATTTGATTGTTTTGGTGCTCATATGTCAAAATGTACTTAATGCTAAAGTCAAGTGTGATGGTTCCTATTGTGTCAGTTTGGCTAGGCAGTTATGCAACCAAGCACTAATCTAGGTATGCAGTTAAGGTATTTGAAAGATGTGATTAACATCCACAATTAGTTGACTTTAAATAGAAAGATTACCCTCAGTAATCTGGGTGAGCCTCTTCCTAATAGTTGAGTGGCCTTAAGAACAAAACTGAGGTCTTTAGAGGAAGAAGAAATTACCATAGTATCAGTTCCTGGTGGAATCATGTTTCCAGCCTGCCTTTCCTGATGAAAAAGAGAATAAATATTTGACCCTCCCAAAAGAGCCCAGTAGATTGAAAATATCTGGAATGAACTGGAGTAAGTGGGATACCTTACATAAATTTGTATATATATCTCAATGAAATAAAATAGATAAGAAACAGGTTAAGTTTGTGAGACAATTGTACTAAGGCTTGTGAACCTAGACTTAAAAAGTCTATGACTGTTCAAGACTTAAAACAACCCTTGGGCCTGCAACACACATTACTGGGAGTGAGAGGTGGCAGAAGAGCCTGCTGGGCCCCAGGAACAGCCTATCACCTGGTGCTCGGTTTAGGTGAGTCCAAAGGGAATGATGAAGGAAATGTCTCCTGGATGGGAAGGCAAGGGTCTTGGAGAACTGTGGACTGGAAAGGAAACAGGAGCAGACCCTAACCAGGAAGCTCTCCTTCCCAGGGGAAGGGCAGACATGGCAAAATCTGCAGAGGATTTCTATGTTGTCATTCCAGATAGGAATTAGTGAGATTATATACTCCACACTGCATCCCTGTACTATGGAAGCCTTTGAGACACAGAGCTCTAGACTAGGGGTACCTACATCTACCAAAAGTCCTCTAACACCTCCCATCAAACACCCACCTCTGCACTCCATCTTTGATGCTGCGATTGATTGGGACTTTGGGTCGTTTGTCTAATTTAGAAAGAATAAGCCATCAGAAAAGCAGTCTTGTAGATATGAGACAGGGGTGGTGGGTGTAGTCAGAGTAGGGTGAGGGCCTCCAGGAAAAGCATGGTGGAATATTTACAGTCAGAGCAATGTAACAATGGGCAAAGAAGTCCCTACTGAAACTCTGTGCTAAGCATTATGCAAAGTCAAGGTCACACTAATTCTCTAGGGTAAAGATATAGACATCTTCAGTGAGATTAGTTAAAGGTCAAAGGCCAGGAGCAACTTGACCTGGAATGTCTGACTGTTCTGCAAGGGTATCAGCATAACCTGTGACTATGCTGTCAGCCCTGGTAATCAGACTACGACCCAGCTCAGCTTGAGGACAGGGCAGGTGGTAAAAGCCCACACCTCTAAGCCTTTTTTTGATGTTGTGGAAAAATCCTCAACTGCCTATAAACCCCCTAGACAGCACACCACTATGGGCTCTCTTGTCCCCTCTTGGCGTGAGCCAGGAGCTCTTCCCTCTCACTTAATTTCTAAATAAAAGCCTGTATCCTGCTCTCCTACCTTGAGTGTTTGTGAAGCTCATTCTTCGGCTTCATGAGCAAGAACCCCAGCATCAGATATGGATATGGTTAACCAAATTCTTGAGCCTATGATAAGCTGTTTCTTCCTGACCCCCATGTACTCTTCAGGGTCAAGCAATTAGCTCTGGCTGGTGAGATTTAAGTTCAGGTGACATCTGTCACTGTTGGACTTTTGAAGCTGCCCATTAGAAGCCCCCACCAGTCTCTTTCCTTCTGCCAAAGAGATAATCCATATTTAAAATAGTGGCTGCTCTGCTAGCCTTGGTCTCAGAGTGCCCCCTGAGACAACTTGAGAAGGCATGAGAAGCAGCTCTTTGATTTCTGAGATGGTTACTACGGCACGACATGGTGAGCCTCCTGTCCTTTCCTTCTCTGGTCACCCTGTCTTAGTTTCCTTTGCTGATTTCTCATCCATAAACTAAACTCCACATGGTAGTGTTGGGGGAACGTTGTGTGATTTCCTCAGTTCTTGTCCCCGCCGCAACAAAGAATTGAAGGGCAGAGACACAGTAGTGAAGCAGGGTAAAAATTTTATTTAAAGTTACTTAGAAAGTGTGGGTGACCTCAGGGAGAGGAGTGCCCTGAAATGTTGAGGGTTCTCCCTTTTAAGGATTTTTCAGGAATGTAACAAAAGGCTAGGGTGTGGGCTTGTTAAGTGGTCTCCAGTATTTTTGATGAGACATTTAGTTTCTTATTGGTCCTCTAGGTAATTCTGAAAAATTAGCTTAACACAATAAATTTACTGTTCTGGTTCCCTCCCAGGATAGCAGCTTTTTAGTTTGGGAGCATATCAATCAAGACTGTCTGCCCTCCCTTAAAGGTGGGCAGAGTTATTTGTTTGCTAAAGAGTATGTTAAGAATCTTACTTCTTAACTTCCTGGGTTTTTTAAAATGCAATTTTGGCTTTAAGGTGGGCTCTCCCTGTCTTTATTATGCTATTTATAGCTGGGCCTTTTAGCAGGCTAGAGTAAATCTTACAGTGGCACAATGAAGACTTGGGCTGCGCTCAGATACTTCTCTTTATCTGAGGAATATTCAACATTCAAGGCCAAGTTGCTCCTTTTGAACTTTAACTGATTAACTCTGAGTCTTTTCTGGCTTTCTAGTTTTAACTGGTTATCTGAGTCCTTTCTAGGGGGCTTTACTGACCTTATTCTCTGTCCACCCCACTCATATCTATTTTCCTTCCTAACAATGGCATCTGGGCCCCCTTCCCTTTCCAATCTATATTCCCTCCTAGTGGTACCTCATTCATTCCAATGCCTTAAAATATCATCTATCTGCTAAGAAAGCCAATTTATATTTCCAGTCCAGCCTACTCAGCTGAACTCTACATTCAGATGTGTCATTTGTTATTGAATATCTGCACCTGGATATTGTTCATGCATCTCAACTATGAACATTATCACACTGAAACTTTTGAATGCACCTCTGAGTAAGCATGTGCTTCTGCAAATCTTCTCCTCCAATTAACACTGATGCTGGGGCTCTTGTTTGTGGAGTTGAAGAATGAATTTCACAAACACCCAAGGTAGGAGAGCCAGGGAGAGGCTTTTATTGAGAGATAAAGTGAGAAGACAGAACTCCTGGCTTACACCAGGAGGGAACAAGAGAACCCAGGGTGGTGTGTTGTCCAGGGGATTTATTGTCAGTTGAGGACTTTTGGGAACTGAGGGCTTAGGGTGCAGACTTGTACCACCTGCTCTGCCCCTAAGGTGGGCTGGGTTGTTGTCTTTTTAGTAGGACTGTTTGCAGTGAAATCACGGGTTATGCTGAGATACCCCTTTATCTGCAGAACACTCAAACATTCCAGGCCAAGTTGCTCCTGGCCTTTTGAACTTTAACTGACCTCACTGAAGATGTCTATATTCCTAGTCTGGTATCTTTACCCTAGAGTATTAGTGTGACCTTGACTTTGCATAATACTTAACACAGAGTTTCAATAGGGAACTTCTTTGCCCATTGTTACATTGCTCTGACTGTAAAAACCTGTCTTGCTTTTCTGGAGGTCCTCACCCTACACTGACTACACCCAACGCCTGTCTCAATACCAACTCTTCTTCTTTTGTTACCCCAGCCAGAAGATAGTAATCATCCTTAGATCCTCTCTTTTCCCAGTCTCTCATTTAATCCCTCATTTAGGCTGGGCCTGAGAGCTTTTCTCCAGAATATATCTTAAATGTGTACAATATTATTCATCCACACTTCCAGTCTCCTTGGGCTTAGTCCCCGTCATCTTTCGCCAAAATACCACTAGGAAGCTCCTGACCACAGATCATTTCTGTGGCCCCCAGATCATTTTCTATGCAGCAGCCAGAGTGATTATTTTTAAAAGCATATCTAACCATGATACTCTCTTGATTTTGATGTTTATATGAAGTTATCAATGCCTTCCCTTTGCCCTTAAAATAAAATCAACATTCCATACTTGGTAACTCTTCCCACTTTTAAAATCTTACTCAGGTCCCATTCTCCCTGTCTGACTATACTCCAAACACACTGGCCTTTTTCCACACATTCAGCAGTCCCAGCCCATTGTGACTCACAGTTTTGCACTTTAATCAGCTTATCACAAGGCTGGTGGCTTATCTTCCCATTTCAGCATCTACATCCTCAGGGAGGAGTTTTCTGGCTACTTAAATCTAAAATAGAACCGCCCTAGATAGTTTCTTCACTATTTATATCCTAGAGCCCTATTTATTTTGTTCTCTGCATGGATCACTAGCTTGTAAATGTTGTGTTTTCTTGCTCATAGTCTTATTCATCATCTCCTCTAATATCAAGTAATCTCCACAAGGATGTGAATTGACCATATTTGTTTTTTCCCGTGAATACATTCCCAAGGCTCAGCACAGTGTCAGGCAGACAGTGATTGCTCAAGGACAATTTATTGAATAAATATATGTGTTCACTGTGCAACTTTTTTGTTTTAATCAGTTTTATGTATTTTCAATTGTAAACTAAAGCACAATGTCGCAAATAGTTACACTTCATTTAAGAAAAATAAACTATGCTTGTGGGTAAAGTTGCAATATTACAGAATCTCTCACCTGGCCTTAGTGCATGTCCATATCAATAGGTGTTTCCAAGGGGTGGAGAGAAGGTAGACCATCTCCATATCAATAAGTGGGGTGCAAGGGTATATCTGGACAAGAGAGGTTTGGTGGGGCCCCTATTAACAGCTGGGTTGTGAGGGACACGAGTGAGCAGAAGTGGACGGAGAACTGCTTGTAAGCAATAAATGGGCTCCTCCCACTTTATTTCTCCCTTTGACTTATTTCAGCTCCAAAGTTAATTTGCTCCAGGCTGGGAACATATTTTCCCCCTAGAATTACAATGCTTTTCAAAGATTACAAAGTCAATTTCCATTCCCTGGTACAAAATTTTTTTTTTCCTCATCCTTTTAATCATAATTTTTTGAAAACATATTAGTTAAGTCTTCCTTTATATTTTCCCTTATCTGGTGTGGGTAAAATTACAATATTTCCAGAATCTCTCACCTGGCTTTAGTGCATCTCCACATCAATAGGTGATTACAAGGATGAAGGGAGCAAGGGTATATCTGGACCAGAGAGGTTGGGTGGGGTCCCTTTTTTTGCAGCCAGGTGGTGAGAAACATGGGTAAGCAGAAGTGGACTGCTTGTAAGCAATAAATGTGTTTCTCCCACTTTATTTCTCCCTTTCACTGATTTTGGTTTCCAAGGTAATTTGCCCTGGGCTGGGAGAAAGATTTTCCCCCTGGAGTTGTATCTGGTATGAAGGAAAAGTCTCCTGTACTGAATTCCAAGTGCATTTCTGAAAATTCTTCAATATGGACATTTCTCACATAAACAATCTCTAAACTGAATTGGGTTTGATTTGTATTCTTAGACTAGAAAAAAGGGAAAAAATAATAAATAAATACTGGAATGGAAAGAAATACATGAGTTAAGAAAAAATGTGAGACTAGGTATCTGGCACAAAAAGGATAAGTAAGAATAGAGGGCACTCATCAACCTGCCCTCTTTCTCCAGGAGCTGGCACATAAAACGAGAAGCTAGTTTGTTTGCTATATTGTAATCCTGCTTATTTATTTGCCTCCTGCCTCTAGCAGCAAGCACAGACTCATCCATAAAGTATATGATTTAGCACCAAGTCACTTTTACTCTTAAAATGCAAACATAAGGAAAGTACAATAAACATTTCTTAAATTATTTGAGAATATATAAAAAATAGCTTGTAAGCACTTCACTTTTGTAGAAATGGCATACATATTTTCCATTCAACAAACTCTAAAAATCTATATCCACTCTACATTATTAATCCACATGATTTACATTTTGAAGATCTTAGAAAGTTGGAAGTTTTATAGAAATAAAAATTAGGACAGCGACATAAGAGGCCCTTGAGCAACCCTTCTTCCACAGACACAGCCATATACAGCTACATGTGGAGCTGAAGGAGCTGGAAACTAGTTACATGAATCCTACATATTGGGAGAATGAAAAATATGACTTCAGAATGGATGGGAAAGGCTGAGACACTTGGCTTTAAACCTCACTCCCAGCACTATGCCAAATAATTAGGAAGAAATCCTGACTCCCAGCTTGTCCCTGAGGAGTGAAAGGTTTGGACTGTGCATCTATCTCCCCAACATTTATAGGTCTTACCAGGGAGATAGGCCCCCAAAACACCTAGCTCTGAAAGCCAATGAGATCCATGAGACTGCAGCAAACAAAGAAGCAGCAGTTAATAAATGTGCCAGGTCTCATACTCTCCCTTGGGCTCACTGCAGAGGGAGTAAGCAAAATCACCCACCTCCTAGCTTTTTCCTGAAAATGGTTTATCTGCATACTTTAAAAGCTGCTGCCTAAGGAGTAGGCTTCTAACTTAACTGGCTGTGGTCTTCCCAAGAGAAGCAGAGCCAAAAGACACCTCCCTCACCTCCTCCCTCCAGTCTGCTCCAGGTTGCCAATATCTCCCTGGAAGGAGTGTGTACACTTCCATGTGCCACATCTTTTATGGCTCCCACCTGAGGGATGGGCCCGTGGATTGCCTGGCTCTGATAGGCAAAGGACTTCCATTCATGGGTCCTACACACTATATAGCAAGCAAAGATGCCCTTAACTAACAATCCCTCCAGGGCTCAGCACAGAGGGATCAGGCACAATCACCCATCCCTTAGTGTTTCTCCAAAAGGAATCTATCTGCACACTTTACAATTCATTGCCTGAGGATCAGACTTCTAACGTTCCCATGAATTAAGGAAGCTTGAAGACACCTCCTCAAACTTCTCCTATAAGCCCACCCCAACAATAAAACCAACTTACCAGTTTCTCTCTAGAAGAAGTTTGCACACGTATCTGGTACTTCAGCTTTTGAAGTTTCCAAAAGAGATAAGTCCCTGGATAGTTTGGTTTTGATTGCCAACAGAGATTGCACTCATGAGTCCCATAGGACTATAGCAAACAAAGAAGCAGTTCTTAATGGACACAGGGACATACCCCTGACCCCAGGGCTATACATTTAAGACAAGCAGAGAGGGAGCAGGCAAAAATTTCCATCTCCCAGTTTCTCTCTGGAAGGGGCTTAACTATATACTTTCTCAGATGCTGCCTGACAGTCAAACTTCTAATCACCCAGCATCTAGTTGCTGATTTCAACACCTCTCTTTGGGCTGGATTTCAGCACATACCAGCAACTACTGGCAGGCACTAAGAGCAAGGAAGGGAGCTGGGACAAGCAGAAAAATTTGAGACAACCAAGAGGTCAGATCAGACTAACTGATCAAGTTCATCTATATGACACCATTCTGTCAAGACTGGGAAAAGTGGCTATTTTATCTAATATACAGAAACTAATAAAAAGAGTCAAAGAAAATGAAGAGACAGAAGAATATGTTCTGAAGAAAAGGAAAGGATAAATCTCTAGAAACATATATTAATGAAACAGAGGCAAGTGATTTACCTGATAGAGAGTTTAAAATAATGGTTACAAAAATGCTTACCAAAAGATTCCTCAAGGGAGGAACAACTTAAGACAGGCACAGTTGCAGGGGGGCCATCAGGTGAGAAATTGGGGATCAACAGAGGTGACGCTTAGAACCTCACCCCCCCTGTTTTGAGAGAAATCTTCTTCATCCATGGACATTTTGTTGCCCTTGTCTAGCTTGGATTAATACCTAGTCTATAGGCACAGACCTGATCATCTACATTTGCCCTCTTACAGCACTAAATTATGTTTTCTACCTTTATCTTTCATCTACCTACCACTTCAGCATTTTATTTAAAAAAAAAAAAAGGGAGAAATGTGGGATTCACATATAAATCAAGTATAAAAATCAAATGAATAATCATAAAAAAAATGCTTACCAAGATAAGGAGAACAATGTAGGAACAAAGGGAGATTTTCAACAAAGAGAATATATTACAAAGTAGCACACAGAAATCACAGAGCTGAATAATATAATAATAAAATTGAAAAATTCAGCAATGTGGTTCAATAACAGACCAGATCAACCAGAAGAATGGACTGATGATTTCAAGGATAGGGCAGTGGAAATCATTCATCCAGAGAAGCCAAAAGAAAAACAAGTAAGAATAAGGTAGCTTGGCTTGAGGAACTTGTTGGACACCATCAAGGGGACCAATATATGCATTATGAGTTACCCAGAGGAAAAAGAAAGATCATTCAAAGAAATAATAGCTAAAACCTTCCCTAACCTGGGAAGAAAAATATACATCCACATCCATGAAGTCCAGAGAGTTCCAAATAAAATGAACCTGAAGATTACCACACTGAGATATATTAAAATTAAATCATCAAAAGTTAAAGACAAGGAAAGAATGTTAAAAGCATCAAGAGAAAAGCAACTTGTTCCATAAAAGGGAATCCCCACAAGACTGTGAGCCATTTTTTCATCAGGAAATTTTCAGGACAGAATAGAGTAAGATAATAAATTCAAAGTGCTGAAAGGAAAATACTTCCAACCAAGAACACTCTACCTGGCAAAGCTGTCCTTCAGAATTGAAGGAGAGATGAAGAGTATTTTATACAAATAATCCTGAAGGAGCTCATTATTAACAGACCTGTCTTACAAGAAATCTTAAAGAGAATTATTCAAGTTTCTATGAAAGGACACTAATGAGTAACAGGAAAATATATGAAAGTATAGAAATATAAAAACCAAATAAATTCAGAATGCCCTAATGTTGTGAGTAGTGTGTAAATCACTTATAACTCTAAAATAAAGGACAGAAGACAAAAGTATTAAAATGAATATAACTACAATAATGTGTTAATGGATACAAGGTGTAAAAGATGTAAATTGTGACATCAAAAACAAAATATGGGAGGAGGGAGTGTAAAAATGTAGAGTGTTTTTTTATGTGTTTGAAGTTAACTTATTATCAGCTAAAAGTAGACCACTACATTTCTCATAATCCTCATGGTAACCACAAAGCAAAAGCCCACAGCAAATACAAAAGAAGTAAAGAGAAATGAAACAAAGAATACCACTACCAAAAATCATCAAATCATAAAGGAAGTGAACAAAAGGAAAAAAGGCAAAAGACTTACAAGACTACCAAACAATAATTAACAAAATAGCAATAGCCAGTCCATACCTATCAATAATTACTTTAAATGAAAATGGATTATATCCTCCAATCAAAATACTAGAGTAGCTGAATGGATTATAAGAAATGGAATACAACAATATGCTGCCTACATGAGGCTTACTTCAGCTTTAAGGACACACATAAACTAAAAGCAAATGTATGGAAATAGATATTCTGCACAAATGAAAACTAAAATAAAGCAAAGTAACTATACTTATATCAAACATGATAGACATGAAATCTATGACTGTAATAAATGACAAAGGAGGAGGTCACTATATAAGGATAAAGTGATCAATTCTTCAAGAAGATATAACACTAGCAAATATTTATGTGCCCAACATGGGGTACCTAAATATATAAAGCTAATATAACAGATTTGAAGCAAGAAATAGACAGCAAACAGTAATAGCAGGGGACTTTAATCTCCACTTTCAACAATGGATAAATAATCCAGACAAAAAAATCAAGAAGGAAACATTAAACTTAAGCTACACATTAGACCAGATGGACCTAACAGATATATACGGAACATTCCATACAACAGCAGCAGGATAAATATTCTTCCCAAGAATGGAGCATTGTCCAGGTTAGATCATGTGGCAGTTCACAAAATAAGTATTAACTGATTTCAGAAGATTGAAACCACACCAGTTATCTCTTTGGACCACAATGATATTAAAAAAGAAATCAGTAACAGGAGTAATGCTGGAAAATTTACAAATGTATGGAAATTAAGCAACACACTCTGAAACAAACAATGGGCCAAGGAAGAAATCAAAATGGAAATTTGAAAATATCTTGAAACAAATGAAAATAGAAACACAATATACCAAAATGTATGGGATGTTGCAAAAGCAGTTCTAAGAGGAAGTTATAACATTAAAATTAAACATAAACATTAAGAAAAAAAATCTCAAAATTGGATTGATTAGTTACATGTAAAGACCTAAAACTCCTAGAAGAAAACACAGAGGTAAGCTCCTTGCAGTTGGGCTTGGCAGTGATGTTTGAATTTGACACCAAAAACAAAAAACAAAAACAAAAATAAGCAAATGGGATCACAGTAAACTTCTGCATAGCAGAAGAAACAATCAACAAAATGAAAGTTACTCTATGGAATGGGAGAAAACATTTGCAAATCTCATATCCAATAAGGTATTAATATCCAAAATATGTACAAGGAACTCACAGAACTCAATAGCAAAAAAACAAATATCCCAATTTTTTAAAAAATTAGAAAAGGACTTGAATGAACATTCTTCCAAAGAAGACATACAAATACCAATGGCCAACAGGTACACTAAAGATGCTCAACATCACTAGACATCAGAGAAATACAAATGAAAACCGCAGTGAACTATCCCTTCATACCGGTCAGAATAATTATTATCAAAAATAAAAGAAATAAAAACACCAAATTTGACTGGATCTATACTGTTAGAACTCAACCAAGAATTAGGAGAAATGCAAATTGTAGCACTCCAAAATATTACAACTACAGACTATCTACTGTTAAAAGAACATATGGTATGTGAACAGTCCCCAAGAATGGGTTGTTTTAATTTGTCTGATTTCTCTGACTGTTCAAGTTCAGTTGGACAATATCCACCATATCATAGATAAGTTTTCACAAATGCCTAAGGTGCCTAACTGGTTTTCTTGGTTTCACTGGAGATGGCTGGTAATTATAGGTCTGTTTTGGTTATGTAACTGTACTCCTATTATGTTAATGTGTGTGTGCAATTTAATTAGTAGTTTAAAACCTGTACATGCTGAAGTTACTCTACAAGAAGTCAAAGAAATAATCAATCTTCCCATGTTTTCTTCTGTCTGCTACCTCTATAGCTTTTCTTCTTCCTTCCTAATTACAACCCTTAAATAGAATTCGTGCCTCATATCGAATTTACCGAGTATCATAATTCTTCCAAGTGGTATAGATACCTCAAGACAAATGCTGGGCATAGAAGCCACAGGGCATAAATATGCAAAGAAGTAAAAAGCTAACCTTTTCAAACAATAAGGCTTCTCTCTCACTTACCAACTTTACATTTCCCTGTATGGCCCCGGAAGATGACTGGTTAGCCAGAGACGGGTAAGATTCCTCAAGGGAGGAACAACCTAAGACAGGCACAGTCGCAGGAGGGCCATCTGGTGAGAAATTGGGGATCAACAGAGGCGAGGCTTAGAACCTCACACCCCCTGTTCTGAGAGAAATCTTCTGCATCCGTGGATGTTTTATTGCCCTTGCTTAGCTTGGATTAACACATAGTCTACAGGCACACACCTGATCATCTACATTTGCTCTCTTACAACACTAAACTATGTTTTCTACCTTTATCTTGCATCTACCTACCACTTCAGCATTTTATTAAAAATAATAATAATAAAGAGAGAAATGTGGTATCCACATATAAAACAAGTATAAAAATCAAACGAATATTCATATTTGAACTGATTGTTTATAGTTCATAATGCATGAGCAAAACCGAAAGTTTCTGTGATGACTGCCCTTGTACTGTTCACCATGTAACGTATTCACTATGTAAGAATTTGTTCTCCATGTAAGAAGTTGTTATGCTTCAGAAGATTGGAGACTGATGAAAATTAGGCTTGGGGTGGATTAATGATTGTGCATTGAGCATTGACTCCCCTATACAGAATTTTATTGTTGTTAACAGCCATTTGATCAATAAATATGAGAGATGCCCTCTCAAAAAAAAAAAAAAGTATGGACTTCCAATTGTAAAATAAATAAGTAACCAGGATGTAATGTATAGCATAAGGAACATAGTCAAAATATTGTAACAACTTTGTATGGTGATAGCTGGTAGCTAGAATTATCATGTATATAAATGTTGAATCACTGTGTTGTACACCTGAAACTAATGTAATACTGTCTGTCAACTACCCTTCAATAAAAAATAATTATCTACAAAAAAAATAAAAATAAAATAAATAAAATAAATAAATAAATAAATAAATAAAAGAAATAGCAAGTATTGGTGAGGTTGTAGAGAAAAGGGGACCCTTGTGCACTGTTTGTGGGAAGGTAAACTGGTGCAGCCACTACGGAAAAAATATAGAGGTTTCTCAAGAAATGTTATGCCATATGATTCAGCAATCCCACTTAGGGATATACATCCAAAGGAAATGAAATCATTATCTCAAAGAAATATCTATACTCCCATGTTCATTGTAGTCAAGGTTCATTCACAATAGTCAAGGTATGGAAACAACCTAAGTGTCCATGGATGGATAAATGGATAAAGAAATGTGAGACATATATACAAAAGAATGCTATTCAGCCTTAAAAAGAAGGAAATCTTGATATTTACAACAACATGGATGAAACTGGTAGAATTATACTAAGCAAAATAAGCCAGAAACAGACAAATGTTGCATAGTATTGCTGATATGCAGATACTGAAAAGAAACAAGGAAAAAGTCAGATAGAAATTGAATAGAACTATGGTATCCAGAAGCCAGGGGTTGAGAGGAATAAAGAGAAGTTGGTAAAAAGGTCAAACTTTCAGTTATAAGATAAATAAGACATAATATGGTGATTGTAGGTGATAACTCTGTGTTATATAACTAAAGTTTGCTAAGAGAATAAGAACTTAAGTGTTTGCTACCCACTCCCCAAATTAAAAATGTTTAAACATAGTAACCCACTGGATTTAGGCATATTAGTCAGTAGAGGAAAAGACGTTAAGGAGGATTCATGCACTTATGGAAAGTGAACAGGAGAGAACCCAGTGCTGAATGTTCACCCCTTGGTGGGACACAAGAATTGTGGTGCGCAGAACCTACTTTCTGTTGCTGCTTGTGGGTGACCCAAGTGGGGTGACGGGTGTGTCAATTAATTTAATAGAAGGAATCCTTTTCAAATCATCACAATGTATGAAAGAAACCATACTTAATAGGCTTGGAATTATGCTTTTAAAGTTGCAATTTTTAAGTGCACTGCAGGAGATTTTAACATACAGCAAAGATTGAAAATCATTATTGTAATAAATTACCATAGTCAGTGTCTTGGGTATTGGCCATATAAGCAAGTAAGTATTTTATCTCTTTTATCTCATGTAATATGTATGAGAAGGTTTAAGTGATACATAAACACTTAGAACTTTTCCAAAGTCAGGTGTCCTAGAAAGTGAAGTAAGTGGAGTTCAACTTCTATTATGGGCTGCATGCTTGTGCTGCACCCCTTCCCCCACCAAATACATATGCTAAAACCCTAACGGCAGTAGAATGGTGTTAGGAAGTGGGTCTCTGCAGAAAATTAGGTCGTAAGAGTGGACCTCATGATGGGACTAATGCCCATATAGTAGCTTGTTCCCATTTTGCTTTTAGCTATGTGACAAGGAGGTGGCCATCGACAAACCAGGGAGCAGCTCCTCATCACACAGATCTTCTAGCACCTTGCTATTGAACTTTCTGTCTGTCACAGTGTGAGAAATAAATGCTTGCTATTTAAATCACCCAGTCTGTGATATTCTCTTATGGCAGCTTGAACTAAAACAGAAACTGGTATCAAGAAGTGGGCTGATGCTTTAATAGATACTCAAAAATGCAGAAGCCACTTTTCACTTGAGTAATGGTAAGTTTTGAAAGAGTTCTGAGATGCATGCTAGAAAACCAACATTGCCATGAAGGTACTTTCTTAAGTAATTCTGGTGAAAGATCCGAAAGAAGAAATCTGGATAAAAAGCTTCCACCTTCTTAGAAAACATATAAATAACCATGTGCAGATGTTGAAAGAAACATGGACACAAAATCTCAAGATGGAAATGAAGAATATGTTTTTGGACAATGGAAAAAAGGTAATCCTTGCTATAAAGTGGAAAAGAACTTGGCTGAATTATGTTGGTATTTCAGTGATTTTTTGGAGGTAGATCTTGAGAGTGATGAAGCTGAATATTTAACTGAGAAGATTGCTAAGCAAAGTGTTAAGGAAGTGGCTTGGTTCCTACCCCTGCTATGGGAAAATGCCAGATGAGAAAAATGAGTTGAAGATGGGATTTGTAAGGAAAAAGGAACCAGAACTTAAAGATTTGGAAAAAATCAGCTATCCATATGAGAAAGCCTGCTCATTCAGGAGAGCTCTCTGAAGGTGTGGGTCTAGGAAGCATTTGATAAGGGGATTAGTATGTGCGTGAACCAGGGACTTAATCAGCCACTGCAGCTAGAAAACTAGCAGTTTGGAGTAAAGAGAAAGGGGTTGGGCAGGATGAAGGAAGGCTGTTAGACTTCTTAGAGTTTACAAGATAGAACAATGAAGTTATTCCACTTTGAATTTGCGTTATTCTTCAATAAAAGGGAAGATTGACTTCTAAAGGCGACTCCGAGCTCATCAGGGCCACCACCTGGGTTTCAACAGGTCAAACAGCTTCCAACAGAGGCCATGGGCGTGGGCCTTCCCAGTAGGGCCCTGGGAGTGTGGGCCCTGTCTGGGAGTGCCGTGGCGTGGGCCGCACTCTAACAAGCAGTGAGGCTGATATTGCTACGCCAGAGGGCCTGGACAGTAGAACACTGAGCCAGAGAGGATCATTCTCAAATATTAAAGTATTATAGGATTTGCTTTGTTAGGTTTTGGACTTGCTTGACCCATCATCCCTTCCTTCTCTCCTGTTTCTCTCTTTTGAAATGGGGATGTCTATCCTTTGCCTGTTGCATCACTGTATCTCAGAAGCACATAACTTGCTTGGTTTCACAGGTTCACAGCTGGAAAGGAATTTTAGGTAAGCGGTTCCTAGTGTGTAATTTAGATTATATTAAGGTAAGACTTTGGACTTTAGACTTTAAAGTTATTGGTGGAATGAGTCAAGACTTTGGGGGCTGTTGGGATGAAATCTATTTTGCAGGTGAGAAAGACATGAATTTTGGGAGGCTAGGGGAGGAATGATATGCATTGCATGTTTATGTTCCCATTTTGTATGTTGAAACCCTAATCCGAAAGGAATGGTATTAGGAGGTGGGGACTTTGGGAGGTGATTCTTTCTTGTAGGTGGCACCCTCATGATGGGATTAATGTCCTTATAGGAGACTCAAGAGAGCCTGTTCCTTGTGTTCTCAGCCATGTGAGGATACGAGGCGGAGTGACCATGTGCAGACCACAAAGGGGCTCCCATCAGGCACAGGATCTGTGGCTTTGATCTGGGACTCTCAGCCTCTAGAACTTGTTGTTTGAGCCCCAGTCTATGGTATTCTGTTTCAGCAGCCCAAACTAGGGCAAGTTCTCTGCCTATTTACCTTGGAAACCACCTACACTTTTTAAATTCTTTATATTTAAGTATTTTTCAACCTCCTCTATCTTTTTCTTAAATTAAATTACAGCTTATTTTTTCTCTCCACCTCTTCTTACTTTGGGTTATTGCATTCCTTTTTCATTCCTCATAAATAGTGTGGCACTTACTAAAAATAACAGTTGTTTGAAATGTGACTGCCATAATATTTTTACAAAGGCTAATCTTTCTCACCAAAAAAAGATTTTTACATTAAGACAGAAACATGCATCACTAAAGAGAATTTGGAAATTAAATAAATTGAAATCAAAATCAAAGCAAACATAGAGCCACCACTCGAGTAGAAACCTAAAAATTTCATTCTTCACTCATAATGAAAATAATTACTCACTGGGAATCATAAAGTGAAACACCAACCCTTTGATATAATTAGGATAGTGGTTCAGTTAGGTGAAGCTTACTGAAACAGTAGAGATCTTCAAGTCTCTTTTATACATTTTTATGGGTGTCAAAAGCTCCAGAGGGTAGTCCTATACCATGAGTACATCATCAGTTTTCATTCCTGCATTTTTGGGGTGAGGGAGTTTAATTTTCTTCTATCTTGTAGAGAGATAAAAGTTCTTTTCTTTTTTCTTCTCTTTCCCTCTCCCATCTCTATCTTCCCTCCCCCTTACTTATCCTCTTTCATTGTAGGGACATAAATGTGATATGGTTTCCTATATCTAAAAATATTTGTCAGTTTTCTTTATATATGATGAGCAATTTGCTCAGATATATCACTCTCACAGATTCTTATTTTTAGATCAAAACTCTATATCTAAGCTCAGCATTGAGTTCAGAACCAGTATATGTTCAATTTATAACAAGTTTTTTCTTATGTATATGTTATACAATTATTTTTTTTCTTTTTCAATTGAAATTTTTATCAAAAAAATTCTCTGACTTTCCCAAAATTATCAAGACCATTTGAAATGGATGTATCTGTGTATTTTTTTTCAGAACAACTCTATTTGCTTCCATGATATTTCTGAAGTCCCTGATTTTCTACAACCCACTACAATTCTTAAGATTATTTTCAATGTGGTTCTCAATCAGTTCTAATTTTCTCTTTCTTAATTTTATTTCTGTGAACACCTTAATTAATGTGGTAAGAAACCCATGATATAAATAATACTTTTTTTTCTAATCATAAAGCTTTTAAAGAACTCTCATTTATTGCCTATAATATCCCTGCAGTATAAGCAAACTAGATACTAATTTTGGTATAAGAATTTTAAGATTCATGTAATGTGGCCATACTGTACCAGGCAATGGAGAGATGATGACCTATAGATGAACCAAATAAACATAAATATCTGCCTACATCGATTGGTCTACTATAGTAAAGCCAGAAGAAAAATATATACACAAATACAGAAGCATAATAGATAAATACTAATTAAGAAGGAGGAAAACATGAAATATTATGGGGGAGGATTTTAGTTAGGAGTCAACTAAAACTTACAGATAAAGTAATTTTTATAGATTGAAAGGAAGGGAAGGTATTTCCCATGAAGATTTTCAGACCATTCAAGGCAGATAGATCAGTAAATATAAAGGCCCTGAAGTGTCTTATGCATAGTGGGTTCAAGGAACAGCAAGAAAACCACTGTAGCTGCATCATAGTAGTATTAGGAGACAAAGTCAGAAAATTGAGAATGGGACAGATATTTTTGGTGCCAGGAACAGATACTGGGAATTAAGAAAAGGTCAGGTACTGGTGAGCCATAATAGGAATTCTGGTGTGCTTTTGCGTTGTCCTGGCTTGACATGGGAACACCACAGAGAGGTGATTAGTGAATGTGAGGGGTGAATAACAGTAGCCAGGTTCGGTCATGTCAGTTTTAGGATGCTTATTAAACATCCAAATAAATTTCCTGAAAACTATTGCAAATAAAGCTTCCAGCTGAGGTAAGAATATACATTTAGGGATGGCCAGCTTTTCCTGGTATTTTAGTCTCAGAAGCTGGATGAAATTATCTGGTGAATGAATGTAAACAGAAAGAAGAGGTCCAAAGGTAGAGACCTAGAACTCTGACATTTAGAGGTACAGGCAGGAGGAGGAACCAGTGAAGGAGCAAATCAAAAACGTAGAAGGAAAATCTGGTAATTCTGGTGCCACAGAATGAAGAGCAAAGTGTCCAGAGGAAAATATGACCTACCACTCGTCAAATGCACTGCTGGTTTTCATATGCTGGGAAAGGCATCCAGTGGGAGGCAGTGGGAGAGGAGGTGGGCTACATGCATATAGATTCCAGAGCTTGGGGAGTTCTCCAGAGCTTGTGGAGTTCTCCTCTGATTGCTTTAATTTTCTTTGTGAAAGAGAAAGAATGAGGTTGGAAGGCCAGATGTTGGAGATTTGAGGAGACCGAAATAAATACAAGAGTCTACAAGAATGGGAAAGAGAATGGGTTGGGAGACTGTAGGTGACTGTTAAGAGCCCACTGTCAGTTCAATGTCTTGAATTTCAAGAGGTACAGGCAGCATGGTTGGGGCCTTTTCTGCAACCATGCTTAGCAGCATGGGCTCCATCAGAACCCACAGGGATTAGGGCTTGACCAGGAGTCAGAGGGCAACAGAATGGATGCTGAATACAAAGGAGCATATAGAATAACAAATGTTAAAAAAAACTGAGTATGCAGCAGAAGCAATATTTGAGCTCTTGGTTCAAAGAGCAAGTACATACAACAATAAAAAATAAAGCATACAAAAATTTTTAACCCAAAAGGTTTGTATTTGTTTCTGGGCTATCTGACCAATTTCTGTTTCTTGATCTGGGTCTCCACACTATATTATTCAATAAGGTATGGATTTGCCTGTGTTTGTGTGATTTTCTGTTTCTCATTTTTTTTGCTGTAAAAGGTAAATAGTATCTTTGAAAAATATATAAAATAAAAATAAATACATATTTAAAATATGTTATGTATTTAATATATATTTAATGCATATTAATACATTTATGCATATTATACATTTATATATTAAATATATAGCATATAAAATTATGTATTCATATTTTTCAATGGACCTATTGCACTAAACCTGATAATTATTTTATTTTTTTCCAATTTGAAAGTTGGTAAAATCAAAGCGATCTTATTTTTTTCCATTTTGAGAGTTGGTAAAATCAAGCTTCATGAAACCTTTTTTTTTTGTTTAAGGCCTACCTGGCATCCTGGTTCTAGCTGCATCTCAGAAGTGCTAAGATATTTCTATTTGACTTTATAGGATCAATAGGGCCCAAGGAAGGATGGATTATAAGAAGAGATTTCAGTCCCCAAATAAGTAGCAATTGGGAAGTTACACTGTCCTCCATCACACTGAGGTTTCAACATGCACACTGATATAAGAAGCTTAAAAGGTGCATTTCAGCATTTAAAGTTCTAATCAAACTCTATCATTTCTAAATACACTTTTCCAAGCCAATTTTACTTTAAAAACATTTTTTGAGCACTTTATATAAAATCGTTTTAAAGAACAGCCCTTAGACACTCCCTGGACCTGCGCATGCTGCATGCTTACCATTTACTTGCTTGAGGATGGCACCTGGTGTGTCTGCAGGGTTTTCTGAAGGAATGACTGTATGTCTTTTCTCCCCTGCTCCAAGTTGCAGAGCTGCACCCTCTTAAAGTGCTCCTATGTCCCTAGAAAGGTGGTGATTCTGGCAGCATGAAATATACTGGAATTCTTACTGTTCAAAGAGTAAATATGTGATCCAGTCTCACCCTGGGGAATCTTGAGGGAAGCCATCACCTGCATTTTATCTTCTAAGAAACTAGTTTTCTGAAAAACAAAAACCCAGGACTTGTTTTCAAAATCCATAGGAGAAATCTAAATCCATGTTTTCTATCCTTTGTATATCCAAGTATTTGTGGAATGAACAGTATATTTACTGTATTTTCCTGTGTCAGAGGGTCGCACTTTTTAGCCAAGCTGATGGCCACTCCCTGACTTAGATATTGTGGCAAGTACATCTCTTGAAATCAAGTCACCTGTGGTACATTATTGGAGAATTTTCCCCAAAGCTGTGATGGGTTTGGTGTTTCCATTTATGTTGGCACTCTGTATTATAGGTACATTTTATGGCAACATGTAATTGCATCCCAAGAATATGAGGTATTTAATGGCTTATAACAGACCTGTAACAGAATTATCTCTAAACAAATAGACATATGGTTATTATGCATTTCCAGAACAGCCGATTTAATATTCTATACCCATTTAAATTGAGATTTGACTTATACATATTTCAAATTATTCCTCTTAGTCCTCTAAATATGAATGACAGCTTGCCTAAGAAACTAAGCCTACATAACCCTTGAATACTGTTATTTAATCTTAAATTGATGAACAAGAGACCTAAATTAATTATTTGCATCTATAAAAATCATATTTTCTCATCACTTAATGATTTCTTTGAGATCCACTAAAGTTTCCCCAAGTGCTTCATTATCTTCCTTTAGCTACAAAGGTGGGAATGGCTAGACAACCTCATTATAGTTAAAAACAAAACAAAAAATAATGGCTATGTCATCTAGCCAGCCACCTGATAATTCAGTGCTCACTGTAATGTTCTCATCTGCTGGTTTATCAGACCTACTGTTTGTGGCAATGTAGAACTCAGTATTCTACCTTCAAGCCACTCTAATGGATAAAATTTATATTGAACCAAATCCATTTACTTTCCTTTTTTCAGTGTGCTCCAGAGACTTCAAAGCCACAGAGAAAAGTTGAGTCTTTTCTCCTTGCCTCTCTCCTGATGACTGCTCTTGACAATTTTCTACTATATACTCTCATGCCCTCACCATTTTCTTTAACATGTGTCCTATGGCATAACTTAAAGCCATTTCCATTTTCATTATTGACTCTGATTATATTCCCAAGCTTCTCCATTCCTTCTAACTAACAAAGCCCAGGTGGAATGGAATAATGGTGGAATTGCCCTGAGTAGAATGGAATCTACCTCATTTCATTTCCTTAGTAATGCAGTCAAATATGACATTTACTTTTCAACACCTGCATCTTGCTGTTGACTAATATCCAACTTACTGCTTAGATCTAAAAGATGTTCAGTATGGAGAGATAAGTGATCTTTATTCACAGTTTTGATGTGCTATTTTATCTTGTGTTATCAGAGTCAGGCCATGTGATATTTCCCATTAGCTGACCTGCCAACTTATTTTAAACTTTCTTTATCTTTATCTCCACTGATTTGAGATCCTGTACTGTCTTTGCTTTCTAATAAATTCTATCATTTATCTTCTTCTTGAGTCTTTTATTCATTGCATCATGATCTTTTTTTCCACTACAAATGTCTGTTTAAAAATGGTGATGCATTTGTTCAGTAACATGGCCCAGGGCTGTTTCTTCCGGATCGGTATATATTTAGCTCCCAGCAATGAGACCTCAGTCAGAGTCCATCTATGTGTTTAGCTGTGAGTGGTGGCTTAACAGGAAGCCAGACTAAGTTACTAAATCTTGATAGAAGCACTAAAGGCACTTTGCTTACAATTTTTTTTTTCATTTGAGTGCAAACATTTGGTGGTTGAAAATGAAAACTATTCACTGAAATATAATACTTTGAAATTTAGCAGCTATATTAAGCAGAAAAATGGACAAGAGATAAACAGTGGAAAAATTTCAAATTAAGGATAGCCAAAAATGGTGTAAAAATCAACATTCTCAATAATAAATGGCAATTTTACTATTAGAAAGCAGGCCTGTACTATGTAAACTGGAGATAAGAAAGATAAAACTTTGGTTATGTGTGTGTGTGTGTGTGTGTGTGTGTGTGTGTGTGTGTCTGTAAAGTAGGAGGTTTCTCAAGACCATTCTACCAAACCTCGAAGCTAATGATTGAGCTCAGGTATGAGACCATGAGACAGAGCTTGTGGTTATCTTATGTATGTATTTGTTGATTTTCCTATTGTTGGCGTGAGTTGATATATAAACTGGGAAATGGCCAGTTTATATCTGTTGCCCCATTGTTATTTTCAAAAGCACAGCATTTTACCCTTAATTTGGTGAGATAGTGGAGAATCACCCTGCATATATGCCATGTATGGCCTTAAAAGATATGAAGACAGAGATGGGGAGAAGCAGACGATGCTTTCTGTTTTGTCCACTGTAGCTTTTGCTTGGGCACTGAGATGCTATGAGGCTAAGAGAGGGGCAGCCCTCCCGCGGTTCCCACCACCCCCACAATCCCCTTGGTTTCCAGTGAGTGGGGGCCAGGGAGACCAGACAAGGGACAGCCTGCTTTTGGTATGGAAACTTTTCCAATAGGTTCTAAAGGGATGAGTAATGCTTTTCAAAGCAGATGAGGTAATCACAGACCTATTTATAGCTATCCAAACCATGAAAGGATTCTATGAACTTTGGGTCAAATAATTAACTTGTACGGTTTCATACTCCTGCCTCTATAAGATAGCGGAGACAGAATAAACATGTATGAACTAACCAAGAGATATTGTGCTCCAAAGCCCTGCCAAAAACACAATTAAATGCTTGAAACTATAACAAAGTAAACATTTGATGATCTTCATTAAAGGATTATGGGAACGAAAAAAGTATAAACAAAACTTAGAAACATCAAATCTACTTATTTTAGTCAATTTATATCTTAGACATGATGAATGATATAGCAAAGTAGTTAAAATATGGATGTAAACATTTGTCTCTGTCAATTATTAGCCATGTGACTTTGATCAAGTTATACCACCTCTCAAAGGCCTCCATTTTCTTAACTGCAAAATGGGGATAGTACTAGAATCTATAGTATAAGGTCAAGGTAAAGACTAAATTAGTTAATGTATATAAAAACATTAGAAGGGTACCTGAAACTAAGTAAATATTACCTAGGCATGTGCTCTGAGATCATTACTTGAGCCCCTATTACAGTAAAAGTTCACAGTAATGTAGTCATCAGCATTCTGTCATTCACAAGTCTCTAGAACACTGTGGAAAATTAGGAAAATTTCCAGTTTTCTGAGAAGGGAAAATAAACAGTGACATAAAGTTCATTAAGAATTAATTCATCTTGTCTTTACTCAGAACCTACTAATGAATATTTTGGGGGTGATTTTGCAAAGCTTCAACACTGTAAAACTTTAACATTCTAAGCTGGGTTATCCAATTTCCAAATTCTTGGAAATTTTTAGGAACACTTTCAGAAACAAGGAAACTTTTGTGTCAGTCATATAAAAGCTGACTTTATGTAAAGGAAAAAAAAATATGCCACATAGATTCAAACCAAAAATACAAAATAAAACCTGAGTTTGAAAAGTTTGGTAGACAGAACTCCATACATGCCCAGTTTGGGGGCAACATTGGGGCGGACAAAGTCCATTATGGATTCTCAGGGTGCAGCAGAGTCCTGTGAAGAGTAGAATTTTCTTCTTTGATTATCAAGGCAGGAAATGGGCAATGTATTTTCAAAAAGGTATCAGTAAGAAACTTATTTCAGTGTTAAAGTATTCAGTCATCTGGAAAAATGGAATTGCTTTTGGGGATTCCCAGGTATCTTAGGGAAGAGAGTGGCTACAAGCAGCATGTAGGGAAGTTTGACAAACACACTGAATTGTTGTACTTGTCACTTCAGTGAACATTTTTTGGGACTTGAGTGACATGATCTGGTCCATTTCACTTTTGTTGACTTCTCACTAAGTTGATTTTTGCAAAAATCAAGAGAAAAGAACAGGTACAGTTTCAGGAGCTCTTGGTGCAGAAGAGTGAAGAGGATCTAAGCTAGGGAATCTGACAGGTGGAATGGAAAATGGGGAGGAGTACAGACATCACTGAAATAGATGTAAGTAACCAGATATATTGTTGATTTTTCAACATAGACCTGGGAGTTGGCCCAGTAGAAGCCACTGTCAGCTCTTATCACTTTTTCCATTTAATAATAAATAAGACTTCTCTTGGGACTAGTCTGGGAGGCAGCCCCCCACAGCAGACAGTCCAACCGGCTGCCACGTGTCTGTCACCTGATCTGTGTGTCCCCTCCTCCTGGTGCTCTTCTTTTGCTCTTCAGCATCTTGCCAAATATCCCTTATATTATGAGCAATGTAGTTCTTATTCTCAGCTTCTATATCTTCTTTTAAATAAAAGGACAATAATATGTAGTCAAATAGCTCTTCTTCTCCCATAAGCATAAGTCAGGAATATTCATTTCATCTTTCTACTTACAACTAACTGGTGGTGACTGACTGAAGGAAGGAAACCAAGGGAACAGTTGGGTCCTGGGAAGAGAAGATGAGAAAGGGGCCACAAATCAGCACAGTACCAGGGCTGCCTGTGTAGGAAAGATGGGGTGCAATTACCAAAGACACTGAAACCAGGAGCAGACCTCAGCTGGGAAGATGAACAAAGACAAGACTTTTATTTTTGGGATGTTGAATTTGAGGCTTGACATTGCATCCATGGTGGATCCTCTGAATTGCATCTTTGATGCTCTGGAACATATAGATGCTCTGAAAAATATAGATGGAAGGAACTGCATGGTTAACACCTGCTCATAACAGAAATGCTATTGTTCTAGGAGAACACAGTGGGGAAAAGTTAAGTACTGAGTAACTGACATGGTGATTGAAGAAGGAAAAGAAAACTAAGAAGCATCAAGTCAAGAGATTAACAATGAGAGAGAGAGACTTCTGATTTTAAGTCAAAAACAGAAAGTTTATGATAAGAGTGGACAAATTAACTCAAATCATCACAGTAAAATCAGGTCAGGTAAGGTGAGATTCTGTAGATCTGAATTAGAAAGTCTTACGGAATTTGAGAGTTCAAGTCCATTGGTAGAACTAGATTATAGATGGTTAAGATTACAGATGGTTAAAAGGAAGTGGAAACATTTATTGCTTAAATAATTATTTTGTGAACAAGTCGTTAAAAAATCTTTATCAAGCATGTTCCCTTAATCATCATGTAGTTAACAGTACAACAGGTACAGTGGTAATTTTCTCTGCTGTTAATTGCATTCAAAAAAAGTAAAAACACCAATATTTAAACTGTACTTAGCTTCCCAGACCATCTGTGACATCCAGAGATGAAATCTGCGTCTAAGACTTTCAGTAAAATTACGTAAGGCTGTCTGTATTTGGCCAAATCAAATGAAATGAAACCTTCATGGATTATTATAAGCAGAAATAAAGAGTGCACATATTTAGTTATCTGTGCTCTGGGTGTCATTAGAAAGGTACCTCAATGTAATCCCATTTCAAGAACTTTTGGAGGGAATGCAGAGAAATTCTGGGTATTTGAATATCCAAAAACATATTCATGTTGTTGTCAGACTTGATCAGTTTTTTGGTGAGCAAAGCTCTAAACTCAGTGTTGTTTTCCCCAAGAGCATCTAAGGCACTTACCCAGTGCCTTCTAGGATATACTCTTGCTTGTGATAGACATTTTGTTCTCACTCCAATTGGAGAAAAACAAATTGTTCTCTTCATTCCTTTTCTTATTCTCTTTCTCTCTGGGAGCTTTAAGGACTTTTGTTTTAGCATGTGGAGCTTTGAATTGTCATCACAACGTGCATTTGCAGGAATGACCCGTCTTTTTTGCCATCTTATGAGTTAGTTGCAGCATCATATGACCTGCTTCTGGTCAGGACCTGGAGGTTTTCTTTCCTTCATTGCATTTTCATTTCTTGTTTCTCCTTTCTGTGGTTCTGGCCTTGAATTTTCTCTTTTATTACTACATTTTTATTCTTTCTGTTTATGTTGAATTTAGGACATTTACATTTTAGTATTCAGTCTATCTGTGGCTTTTTTTTTCAAGTTACCAGTTTGTATTTGTTTTGCAACATTACTTTTAATTTCTAATTATTATTATTTTATTTTTACTTAATAGCCTATTTTTCTGTGGGCACTGCTTCCATTTTTCAACAACTCCTCTTCTTTTCCATGACTTATTTGTTTCCTTTGAATTAACTGCATTGTTATGATTGTATCTGGGTCCTTGCCTTCCATACTGTTTTCCTCAAATATCTGTTAATCCTCGGATTTCCATTTACTGTTTATGAATTAGTACAGGAGTCAGTAAACCATGGCCTGTGGCCCCAATCCAGCCTGCTACAAGGTTTTGAAAATAAAGTTATATTTTGTTTTTCTTTAACACAGCCATACCAATACATGCGTATCAGCTATGATCTATGGCAGCTTTCCTAAAGAGCAAATTTAAGAGTTGCAACAGATATCATATATGGCTCCCCAAAGCTTAAAATATTTACTGTTTAGTCCATTACAAAGAAACTTACAGACCAGGACTAGAACAGACACCAGTCTGGAGTGCCCTGTGGGAGGGACTGGCACTGGCCTGTTCCCAGGTGTTTTTTCATGGAAACTCTATCAGCTCTGTGCAAACGGCTTTGGCTCATGGGCTTTTTGTTTTTGCTTTAGGAGCAAGCAAGTCAGAATAGAGACTTCCATTCTAGTTGCCAAAATAATACATTCTTTTTTAGAGATAAGAACTTAAGTAGACTTTGCTCTTGGGAAAATTTAATTAGCATTTCTACTTACTTGCATTTTCCCTTCTCGTTTATTATTCCTGTCCGGAAGTACCACAGATTATTCTTTGGGGTCAGGAAACACCTCCTCTGGGAAATGCAGTTCCAATCCCAAAGGTAGAGTGCCCCAGGCATTTCAGTCCACACGTTAAGAGTGAATGAAGTCAGTAGTTAATGAACTTGAAGGCTATCTGAGAGCCAGGGTTGCTTTTTGTTGATTTGGGGGCTGGAATTGTCTTAGCACCCAATGGGAAGAATCACCCTTCATTTGCAGAATGCTGGGCTGCCACTACTCCTTTCCACACTGACAGTCACTCCAATGGAGTCAGTTGCCAGCTCCCCAGATGTTCTCAGAGTTCATAGTCTGCTCCTAGTTCCATTTCCTGTTGGCAAACATTGCTACAGGAATGTACCTTTTCTTGTACTCCTTCTGTTAAGTCAGAGTCGTACCAGCTTAGTTTAAGCATGATCTGAAAGTCAAATCTTGCACTGTGAAAACAAAACAAAACAGTGGCAAAGGATTTTAAGGATTTTTCTTCAAGAATCATGGTTTAAAAATATGTCAGTGTAACTCTGGGGGGGATGGGAGCGGTGAATATGTTCCCAGCCTAGGGCAAATTATTTTGAAGCCAAAATCAGTCAAAGGGAGAAACAAAGTGAGAGAAACCACTTATTGCGAACAAGCAGTTGCCCACTTCTGCTTGCCTGTGTATCTGGCAACCTGGCTGCAAAAAAGGGACTCCACCCAACCTCTCCCATCCAGATATGCCCTTGCTCCCCCTTGTAATCCTGTATTGATATGGAGAAGGACTACTTCTCTCCATCCCTTGGAAACACCTATTGATATGGAGATGAACTAAGGCCAGGGAAGAGATTCTGGAAATATTGCAATTTTACCCATAATGACTATTGACTTTTTTTCCCATAATATTCAAGTCAGGCCATCATCTGAACAGCTTACCATCACTTTTGAATGTACCTCTTACCGTTTCAGTTCACCAGCGGCCATGCAGTGCCTGACATGGGGACTCTGGACCTGGACAGTGTGGCCTCATCTCTCAGCTCTGCTGCCCCCTTTTGATGGGACCTTCAGCAAGTTGCTTAAGCTCCTGTCTTAGTTATCTAATGTGGATGGTGGGGATAACACCACCTACTCACAGGGTTGTTTTCAGAATTAAATGAGTTAATACACATGAAGCCCTTATCCACCTGTTTGCTATTATAGGCACACCATGGAGATAGTGTGGGTTCCATTCCACACCACTGCAATAAAGCAAGTCAAATGAATGTTCTGGCTCCCCAGTGCATATAAAAGTTAACACTATCCTATAGTCTATTAAATGTATGATAGCATTGTGTCTAAAAAACCAATATACACACGTTAACTTAAAAATACTTTGTTGCTAAAAAGTGCTAACCATCATCTGAGCTTTCAGTGAGTTGTAATTGCTGAGCACAGATCACCGTAACAAATATGATAATGAGAAAGTTTGCAATATTGCAATAATTAGCAAAATGTGCACAGACACAAACTGAGCAAATGCTTAGAAAAATGGTGCCAGTAGACTTGCTGGATGAAGGGTTGCCACAAACCTTCAATCTGTGAAAACCACAGTATCTGTGAAGCACCATAAGCAAAGCACAGAAGATTAAGCTGTGCCTGTGATCAGATGGTGATGGTAGTGATGCAATGATTTGAGACAGCTACAAGTCTTACTGTGAAAACAAGTTTTTACATACTTTCAGTACATTTAAATAGCAATACATGGAAGAGGACTGAAGGTGCATGTTTTTGGTTGTGTTTGTCTTGCACATAAGTGAAATTAGTAATAATCTGGTACCTCAAGGTGGTCAAATGGGAAAGTGAACATAACCTCTACAGAACTGTGGAAAAACAGCAGGTGTTATGTAATCATGGAACCAAAGGGATGATCAGCTTCAAAATGCCTGACCAACATGTACAGTTAAGCTACTAATGAACCTAGTGATACATGGGATTTATTTAAAATACAATAAAATTTTAAACAATATATTTTTAATCATTCTTCTCCTTAAATTCTAAATGGTAAAACTGCCGGCACAGTATTATTTCCTAAGTGCAGATAACAATAGAAAACCAGTAACTATATGCCAAAATTGATGTTTGTCACTTTATTTTACTCAAAATATTTTGGGGCACATGTCTGAGTTGAAAGTAAAGAGCTAAGGAAGCAAAATAGACCATGAAAGATTATCTAGCAGTGGGGACCTGGCCTTGTTATCCTTTAAGAATTTGTCCCTCAATCCTCAAAGCCCTTTGTCTCTCTGAGCTGGAGTCTTCCACTGAGGAACAGTTGCTGGGTTACATGCATGATTGCCATGATTCTGTCTGGTCTTTCACAATTCTGTGATTACTGGTACCCTATCTGACGAATGGGATGCTATCCTAACTGGGCACTGTGAAGAAGGCAGGAATAATGGTCATAAAGAAAAGTTGCACATGATATATTTTGACATCTCTCTGGCTCGCCCATGCGTTGGACTCACTGAAGCAACCGCACTTATCAGAGAAGGCATTTAAGTTCACAACAATCGTGAGAGGTGTCAGACTCCACGAGTAACCCAGCTTCCTCTAATATAAATTCAATATTTTACTAAGACATATTAAGTAATTTAATACACACTTAAATCACTATATACTTCACTCACTTTAGGATTCTAATTGTCACAGAGATACCACTACCATACCTTCCTGCAGGTGTTTATGTGTTTGTGAAACTGTGTGTTCTTCCCAAAACACATAGTGTTCAGCAGTTAAGTAGTTTTAGATTCTTGTTTTTAAGCAAGGGACGAAACTGTGTAGTTTCTAATATCCCAGAGGCCTTCATGCTAATTATGCAAATATGCTGATAAGAACAATATCAGCCTGGATCAAAATGAGGACTCACATTTGCTGACACAGCACAAATATTTTCTGACATAATAAAGGTCTCTGAACCTCTAAGAAAATTGTTGTTTTTAGGTAAAAACATAAAAGTAAGAAGGAAGTTAATATGAAGTAGAAGGAGTATGGGGGGGCAGTGGAATAAGGAGCCTTAGGCCATGAGAATTAGTTTATGAGGCTGCAGGTAAAGTAAAAGAAAATGTACAGTAAGTCTTTCCCCCTCTAGGCCTAGGGCCTCAGGAATTATTGAACTCATTATCATGAGATGACAAAAATATCAATTCCATTATATTTTAAGTTAATATCTTTAGCACAGTATAATTATTACTATAATTATCCCTGCTATACTTGGCAGTTTTATATAATTTCAAATTTATACATTCTCTAATTTAAGCTGATGGATTTTATTTTCCCACCAGACAGAATGCAATCCTCCAAAAATGTCTGAGCCACACTTTTAGAAAAAAAATGTCTCATTAAATATTTGCCAGACCCTCTTTAATTATACAATGAGGGTACAATGCAGTTTATATTTAAAGACCTTACTTACACATTCTAGTATTTTAGAGAAATCTCAACAAAGCTGAATATTTGACCAGAATGAAAATAATACAATGAAATAAGACAATGAGAATAGTAAAGCATGTAAGAGGATATTATCTGCCGTGTTCACTGCTGAGTGACTAGCAGAGTATCTCATACATAATAAATAACAATAAATAGATGTATATTTAATTGATTAAGCTTTTTGTAATATGTTACCTATTAAGTGAAGGAAGGACAAGCTCCACAAATGTTACTTTATCAAGTAATCATTAGCAAGTTTAAGTTCAACTGAAAATGAGGGAAACAAGATACATCTCCCACAAAAAAGCCAAATTTTCTTAAACAATGGCCACTATAGATAGTATTCTTCTGCACTTTGAAGTGTCACATCTTGTAGTTCTTAATGTTTTGTATCAACTAAGATACAAATGTGCCTGGGATTTTGTTTTCATCAGGTTGATGGACTCTGACTATTGGGTCTGTGGCTAGTTTTCAGATACTTGGTCCTGTTGTGATTTGAGGCAGGGGGAATATTGGCTTGATGTGAGGCCAGGAGGTGGTGGAGGAAATGAGCTTGGATCAGCTGATTTGTATATAAAAGGTATGCTCACAGATAAGTTTTGGTAAATTTAGGAATTAGATATCCCCAGGAGAGGCAGTACCCCCTAGGGCAGGCAAGGCCCCAAGACATCCAAGCATTGTGCCTGCACACACACACAGACACACACACACACACACACAGGATTAATGAGAGGAATTAAAAACAAGAGTCCAGGTCCTGACATAGCCTAGGATTTTTACACTTATTTTCTAGTTTTAATTTTCTTTCTAGTTTTAGAATGGGTACTTCCCTTAATTCAGTAACTCAGATATAAAATAGAAAAAATATTAACCTTATCTAAATAAGGTTGCTGTGATAAAGGAAGTTGGATTATTGAGTGTGAAAGTGATCTCACAATTGAAATGTATTCATTGTTTGGTACAAAGGAATCCTTAGGGCCAGGATCTGCTTCCTTTGATGAGCAGAGCTTTCACCGTCATCGGCTTACCACCTCACTCTGCATGACTGGCAGTCTTACTAGTGGAGGATAAGAAACAATCAGGCATGTATGGGGTGGGGAGCCTTCCGGTTTCTGGTCCGGCACATAGAGAACACTGACATCACCACATCACCACACAGCAAGGTAGAAGGTGAGAAAATCGTTCTTAGATTCATCAAATAATTGAAGTCACAGGGAAAATTCACATGGAAACTGCTGGCCCCTAAACTGGAGGGACAGACATGTGGAAACAGGGAATCATAATTGAGACTTAGTATCAACAAGCTTGAGAGCTAAAATTCCTAAAGAGGCCCAGGCTAATGGGGCCCTCATACTTCTAAGTTTTACCTCCAGGATCCCTGCTACATTCTCACAATGAAAAAAGGAGAAAAATGATCTCTTGTTCCATCATTCCAAAAGCAGCCATTTGAAATATGCCCAGAACATTCTGTTCTTCTAAACAAGGGCTAACCTCAACAAAAACTATTTACCCGAGCCTAACCTTCTGGGATTGTACCAGAACCTTATGTACATGGAGGAATGGAATTGCCCAAATCTCATCTGCTCCAGATTTTTGTATGGTAGCAAGGAATTAACCTCCTGCAGGTGCTGCAGCCTTCCACACAGGGGAGAGTAAGTCTCCACCTCAGGCTCCTCCAGCCTTCCTGTCTATGTAAGAGAGGGTGGTGGGGAGTCAAGAAGCACTTGTGAAGGTCACAGTTGAGGGCTACAGGTTCACTACAGGACTGAGACCTAATCAGAGGACTAAGGAATGGCTCCCTTCACACCATACCTCTCCACATCACCAGAATTCCTGTGTGATAACAAGGAAACCTAAAACCACATGATTCATATGGTAAGGGCTCTAATGCGAAAAGCAGGAAAAACTGAAAAATGCATAGGTAAGCAGAGAGTTGGAAACTCTAAGAGAAAAAATTCTAGAAATCAGAAGCACTGACAGAAAGGAAGGATGCCTTGGTGGACTGATCAATAGTCTTCACACAGTTGAAGAATCAATGAGCTCAAAGTAATACAACCTTTCAAAACTGAAGTGAAAAGAGAAAGAAACTGAAGTATGTATATGTATGTTCAATTTATATAAATATATAAATATATTCAAATATGTATATATAAATATAAATTTATGTCTATATATAATATATATAGGTAAAATATGTATTTTATATCCATATCTATCTCTCTTTCTCTCTCTAAAGAGGGGATGCTAGGAGGGGAAGAGAGAAAGAGAAAAAAGAAATATTTGAAGCAAAATGAAAATTTGCATATCCCACTACAGATACAGGAAGCTCAAAGAAACTAAACAGGATAAATATTAAGATATTTACACCTAATTATATCATCATATTCAAATTGCAGAAAATCAAAGACATCTTGAAAGAAGCCAGAGGAAAACAATACTCCTCATCCGTACAAGAGCAAGGAAAAGAATTACATTGGATCTTTCTTCAGAAACCATGGAAACAAGAGAGTGAAGTAAAGAAATCCAGTGCTGTAATCAGAAGAGTCACCAACTCTGATATCTGCATCCAACCAAGTTATGCTTTTAAAGAAGAAGAAATAAGGACTTTCTTACTAGACAGGCAAAAAGCAAGGGAATTTGTCTCCAGCAAGACATGCTTTGCAAAAAATTTAGGATGTCCTTGTGCAAGAAGCAGGATGATACAGATCAGAAAATGAGGTTTACATAAAGAAAGGAAGTGTTAGAGGAGGAATGAATGAGATAAAACAAAGCCTTATACGTTTCTTATTCTTGATCTAACAGCAGTTTGTTGAAGAGCAATAATGGGCACAACATCAGCAATTCTAGCTTATGGTAAATTAAATGATTAACGGAGATGTTAAAATGGACAAGAAGCGGGTATAGGCAACACCCTATTAAAGGATACTTACCCTAGCCATGAAGTGGCATAGTGCCATTAAAGAGGGGACTGGGATTAATTGTTAAGTGCAGACTGCAACCTATGAGCAACAAATTAAAAAACAACTCTAACTCACATGCTGAGAGGATAAACATGGCATCATGTAAAATGTTCACTTAAAACTAGAAAGGCAGGAAAGGAGTAGAAGACAAAAAAAGGAAGGGAACAAGAACAATAAATAGAAAACAGTAATAAATATATAGATCTTGATTCAACTGCATCGATTCTCACTTTAAACATCAATGATCACCCCATAAAGACATCAGAGTGGATTTAGAAAAAAGAAGCCCCACTATAAGTTGTCACAATAAATACAGATAAATTAAAAGTATACAAGTTTGCTATCAGACCACAACAAAATTAAGCTAGAAATCAGTAACAGAAAGATAGCTGGAAAACCTCATATTACTTGGACATAAATCAACACACAAATAACAAATAACACATGGATCAAAGAAGTCTCATGTGAAATTAAAAAAAATTTTCAAACTCAACGAACCTGAAAATACAGCTTATCTTAATATGTGACATGTACTAAAAACAGTGCTTACAAGGAAATTAATAGCACTGAATGAATATGCTAGGAAATAATGTATGTAATTGGACATTACAAAAGCCATGATACTTTGATATTTTGTCTGATTCTATCTGGTCATTTGGAGAGAATCTCTTTATGTGTGATTTTGATGAGCAAGCTCTACGTCACTCAATCTAGAAGGTGGTCAGTGTCATTATTCCACTGTGGTTTTCCAGTAGTACCAGCCTGACACTAATCCCGGGACATTAACAGTCCCACAGAAGCTGAGTCAGCTCCAGGATCCAGCACTTCACACAACCTCAGACTCCCAGGTAGGCCTGCTCTACTGTCTTCCTTTCACTGGGCCATATGTCTGATTAGACTTTTACATGGTTCATGAGGACTCTGGTTAAACTGCTTCTTTCCCCACTCCCTCACACCCTCTGTGGAGGTAGCTTGGTAAGCAAGAGGTTCCTGAGATATGTTCCTTCACATTCTACCAGACAAGTTCTCAACAGACTCAGGACTCCCACAGCACATATCATTTGAAGAGCCAAAGTAGGACAAAGCAGTTGGAAAGCAAAGCATACATAAAGGCATTTTCTGCAAGTACTTTTGAGCAATAACCTCATTCTGAACATTAGCATCTTTGGTCTCTGTATTGAAGTGGAGAGTCTTGTGATTTCTATGCTTATATTAGACATTCCTTCTTCAAAACCTCATTTTCCATTTTCTGGTACCAGCAAAAATCAATTTGAATTTTACTAGCTATTGCTAGTTATTTTAAGATTAGTGATGTGCTTCAAGAACAAAGAAGTTTATTTGCTTATCTAAAGCAGCTGACTTTCTGTTACTTTAGAGCTAAGGAATTATAATTTATAGTCTGGAATATCACCAAACTTCAGAGCATAAACTATTACACTCAACTCAATACTGTATTTATTCTTTTGGAATTATTTTCTATAGAAAAAAATATCATCGATATAGTATAAAGCTAGCATTTTAGTATAAATATATAATATAATAGACATTAGAGTTATATAATTTATCTACACATTTACAAGTATGTACTCTATTTGATATTCTTATATATTTAATATTTCTAATACCCATTTACTTCACTTATTTTTGCTTTTTAAATATAGCTCTATCATTTTGCTACATGTAGAACAGAAATTGACAGGAGCATTTCCTGTATCTTTATGTGATAAAATTGTCATAGATTTGAATATTAGAAGCTTAGAAAGCAGACAATCCTTTCATTTTTGTGAAACACTAGTTGAACTTGAGATTTTTCTACATGGTCGTCTAGTTATATTATGTTTGAGAGTATATTTATAAAAGGAAAAGTGTAAAAAAGGATTGGAGATTTTCATGAAATGCCACCTGTTTTGTTTTTCTATGCCCAACTATTAGAAACAGAAGTTCAAAGTATAAAAAAGCTATTCAAATTGTACGTTTACAGGTCGGTCTATTAAAAGTATTTTTAAATGTCTACATGTCTGATTTTGACAGTTAAACCCCACTGAATCACAGGCACACTTCAGACATAATGGAGGTTCGGCTCCAGAGCACCATAACAAAGCTACTATTGCAATAAAACAAGTCAAATGAACTTTTGGTTTCCCCGTGTACACTAAAGTGATAAGTGCACTACGGGTAGTCTAGTAAGTGCACATGAGCATCATTTCTAAAAAAACTATGCACATTTCTTAATTAAAATGTACTTTCTTGCCAAACCATCCTTTGAGCTTTCAGTGAATCCTGATTGTTTTTCTGGTGAAGAGTCTTGCCTCGGTGTTAATGGCTGCTGACTGATCAGCTTAGTGTTGCTGAACATTGCAGTGAATGTGGTAATTTCTTAAAATAACACAACGAAATTTGCCACACTGATTGACTCTTCCTTTCATGAATGATTTCCCTGTAGCATGTGATACTGGTTGATAGTATTATACCCACAGTATAACTTCTTTCAAAATTGGGGTCAATTCTCTCAAACCCTGCCACTGCTTTATCAACTAAGTTTATATAATAATCAAAATCCTTTGTTGTTATTTCAATACTCTTCACAGCATCTTCTCCAGAAGTGGATTCCATCTGAAGTTAACACTTTCTTTGCTCATCCATAATAAGCAGCTCCTCATTCATTAAAGTTCTGTCATGAGATGGCAGTAATTCAGTCACATCTTTGGGCTCTACTTCTGATTCTAGTCCTCTTGCTGTTTCCATATCTACAGTGACTTCCTCACTGAGGTCTTGAATCCCTCACAGTCATCCATGAAGTTTGGAATCAGTTTCTTCAAAACTCCTGTTAACATTGATATTTTGTCCTCTTCCCACAAATCACAAATGTCCTTTGTGGCATATGGAATGGTGAATCATTTCCAGAAGATTTTCAATTGACTTTTCCCAGATCTGTCAGAGGCATCAAACAGCTTTGGCCTTACAAAATGTATTTTGTAAGTAAGACTTTATAGCCCAAATCTCTCCTTGATCCATGGGGTGCAGAATGGATGCTGTGTGAGCAAGCATGAAAACAACATTAATCTCCTTGTCTGTCTCCATCAGAGCTCTGGGTGACAAGGTGCTTTGTCAGTGAGAGGTGATATTTTCAAAGGAATTTTTTTCTGAGCAGTAGGTCTCAACAGGAGGCTTAAAATATTGGTTACCAGGTTGTAAACAGACATGCTGTCATCCAAGGTATGTTGTTTCATTGATGGTGCACAGAGTAGATTTAACATAATTCTTAAGGGCCATAGGATTTTAGGAATGGTCAATGAGCCCTGGCTCTGACTTTAAGTTCCCAGCTGCATTAGCCCCTGACAAGAAAGCCAGCCTGTCCTTCAAGGCTTTGAAGCCAGACATTGACTTCTCCTCTCCAGGTATTAAAGCTCTAGATGACACCTTCATCCAATGTAAGGCTGTTTCCTCTGCTTTGAAAATTTGTTCATTGGTGCAGCCACCCTTGTTAATGACCCCAGGCAGACCTTCTCGGAAACTTGCTGTGACTTCTCCATCAGCACCTGTTGCTTCACCTTCACTTTTGTGTTAGGGAGATTTCTTCTTCCTTCAAGGTCATGAACCAACCTCTGCTGGATTCAAACTTTTCTTCTGCCGCTTCCTCCCCTCTTTCAGCCTCCACAGAATTGAAGAGTCAGGGCCTTGCTCTGGATCAGGCTTTGGCTTTGAGGAATGTTGTGGCTGGTTTGATCTATTCAGACCACTAAAGCTTTCTCCCCACCAGCAAAGAGGCTGCTTCACTTTCTTATCATTCATGTGTTCACTGCTATAGCACTTTTAATTTCTTTAAAGAACTTTTCTTTTCCATTTACAACCTGGCTAACTGTTTGCTACAAGAATCCTAGCTTTCGGTCTGCCTTGGCTTTTGGCATGTCTTCCTCACTAAGCTAAATCTTTTCTAGTTTTTGATATAACGCTTTCCTTTCACTTGAACTTAGAGTCTATTATAGGGTTATTAATTGGTCTAATTTTAATATTGTGTCTCAGGGAGTAGGAGGCCTACGAGAGGAAGAGAGATGGGGGAATATCTAGTCAGTGGAGCAATCAGGGAACACACCTTTATCAATTAAGTTTGTTGTCTTAAATGGGCAGTGTGTGGTTCTATGAAACAATTATGATAGTAACAGCAAAGATCACAGATCACCATAACAAATACAGTAATGTGAAATAATTAGAAATATCATAAGGATTACTCAAATGGGACACAGAGACACAAAGTGAGCAAATGCTGTTGGAAAAATGGCCCAAACAGTGTTTCTTGACAATGGATTGCCACAAACCTTCAATTTCTAAAAACTCAACATCCAGGAAGTACAATAAAGTGAGATGAATAAAAAGAGGTATGCCTGGACTTAGCAAACAATTTCAGCATTACGTAAAAGAAAGGTAAACTGCCCTATGTAAAATTAATGTTTCTCATTGTAATTCCTAACCATATAACCTATAGAAAAAATTTGTTTATATTTATTATTCAGTTTATCCAACACTTACCTTGACAAATTTTTGAAAATATTTTTGTGCTCCTGGAAAACATCCTGTCTTAATTAAGCAGTTTGGAAGAATTAGTATGACATTAATTGGAAATTACTTTTAATAATTGTTTTGCTAATATGTTATTTTAACTGTTTTTGACAGGAAACTTACCCCACTGTGTGATGTTTATATATTCTTTTCAACAACTGTTAGATTTTGCTTGTATAAATACATTTTAATATTGACACAAAAATTATACAGCCTTTATTTAATTCATGTAGAAATTGAATTTGTAAACAAGATGTTTGTGTATGCTAATAATTTCATATAGTTATGTGTGTATATTTATATGTATAATTTTATAATATATTTAAAATATACACAGAAAATTTTCCCTCATGCTAAATCTTGAGTAGAAAATAAATAAACCCATAAAAATTTGAAAAAAAAAACAGTTGAATATATACTATGGCCACTTATGGAATATGTATTACCAAATTTTCTATTTGAAGAAAATCTTTTCTCACCCATACAATTTTAATCTGACTCCATTCATACATGATAAAGACTCTTAGTTAGGAAAGAACTTTTCTTAGTTTGTCAAAAACTCCATAAGATGTCACTCTTTTTCAGAGTAGATACAGGTTATGTCAGATGCACAACTTCAGTAGCATAGATATGTCTTTGGCAATATAACTTTGAATTCTATCTTCCCAATGTGTCTATCTCTACACATACACATTTAAAATCAAAGGAGAGACTTTTTAAAAAATAAATTAGGTCAGATTAGCAAAGCTCATGCAGAGATCACTTGGTTTAACTTCCATACCCTGTAAAGTGGCTCCTGTTGAACTGTATGGACTTTATGCCATTGGCCTATATAAAGGATGGACAAAAAAATTTCCCATGAAATGCATTCTTATTTCTATTTATATGATGTTTAGCTTCATCACCCAGTTGTGATTACAGATGCTGATTTATTTATATTTTTATCAAGACTTTTCACTTCAGATTTACATAAAATAGTGAATATAGTGTAGGGTTTCCTTACACCCCACATTCTGCTCCGCTCATTTTTAACATCTTACACTAATATGGTACATTTTCTATGATTAATGAATCAGTATTGATATGCTTTATTAACTAAAGCACGTAATTTGCTTAGATTCCCTTAGTGGTTGTGTGGCACCCCGAGCCCCGCCCAGGTACCCCTTTAGGTTTCGTTGCCACATCGCCCCTCACCACAGGCTCCTTGAGTGTGGGGTCGTTTCCCAGACTTGCCTTGTTTCTGATGGCCTTGAAGTTTTGATGTGTACTTCTCTGGTATTTTGTTCAACGTCTTTCGATTGGGATAGGGCTATATGTTTGGGGAAGAAAAACAATAGAGGTGAAATGTTGCCTTCATCATGTCGTATCAAAGGTACATACTGTCAGTGTGGTCACCTGACTAAGAGAAGAGTGTCTCACTTTTCTCCACGGTACTTCTCAGAAGGGAGTCACTAGGTGCAGCCCCCAAATAGGAAGTGGAAGCTATGCTCCACATCTTTGAGGGTAAAATAGCAACATTAATTACTTGGAATGTTTTCTGCATAAGATATTTGTCTATGCTCCTCTATTTATTTATGTATTCAATCATTCATTTACATCAGTATGGTCCCATGGATATTTGTTTTATAATTTGGATTATAATCCATAATTATATTTGTATGTATATTACATATATTATATATATGATATATATATATATATATATATTTCTTTTTTTTGCTCAAAATTTTTCTAGATTTAACCATTGTGAGTTCTTTCAGTTGGTACCTTTCACATACACACCCCCCATATTATGGGAATATTGTTTGTGTTTCTAGTTGCTATTTGTCTTGAATAATTTCTCACTTTCTGGCACTGCAAGATGTCCCAGGCTCATCTTGTATATTTCCTGCTCCAATCCTAGAATTAGCTGCTTACCCAGGGAGTTCTGTTCTTTGACTGGAGAATTTCATTAGAAGCCAAGATCCAGCCACTAGGTATTTTTATTACTCCTGTGGTATTTTTGCTCCCATGCCTTCAGCCTACAAAACAAGAGGCCATCTCTCTGTATAGTAACCTGTGTATGTACACATATCTATAAATAATTTTATGTGTGAGTATACATGTAAAGCTAAACATGAGTTTGTACTGAATTCTCTAACTATCATCCACATCACAAGCATCATTCTGACTTATAGAACAAGTTAGGAACTTTTATCTCTCTTATTTTTCTGAAAAAAGATTATGGAGAATGGGTAACATTTTTTTCTTTAAATACTTGGTACATGTCAAAAAAAATGACCGTCATTCCTGTTTTGGAAGGTTGTTACTTATTGATTTAATAGATACAGGCCAATTTAGATTATTTATTTCTCTTCATGTGATTTCTGTAGTTTGTTCCTTTCAAGGATACTCTTTCATCTCATCTAATTTATCAACTTTGTAGGCATAGGGTTACCTGTGGTATTCATTTATTATTCTTTTGGTGTTCGTGGGATCAATAGTGATCACATCTATTTCATTTAAATACAGTAATTTATGTCACCTCTCTCTTTTCCTCATTATCCTAGATGGATGTTTATCAATTTTATTGATCTTTCAGAAAAACAGCTTTTGGTTACATTGATTTTCTCTATAGTTTCCTATTTTCAAATTCATTGATTTTTGCTCTGATTTTTATTACTTCTTTTCATTTGCTTGTTAAAGGCATAAAATCTCTCTCCTTTCTCTAGTCTCCAGAAGTGGAAGCTTTTAGTGTGGGATGTTTGTATTGTTTTGTTTGTTTGTTTCTGCCAATCTGGCTATAGGGTGGAGTCTGACTGGCTCTGGGTGCCAGATGCCTCACTGTGCCCTAGTGTCCTTGTCACGTGTTCTCTGCCAGCTCTGGGTGCTTCTGACACGGCTCCTCAGAGTCTCTGTTTTGCAGGCCTTTCATCTCTAATCTGATGATATTACACTTGAGCCCTGTTGGTGTATCTATAAGGCGTGGTGAAGGAAAGACTTAAAATCTTATGATTATATCTCAGAGACATGAGTCCATGTCTCTGCTGTGTGACCTTCACAAGTTTTACTTCATTACAGAGCTTCTTTCTCCACCGAAAGGCATAGCAGGAAAGTTAGACATCTGGAGAGAGTCAAAAGTCTTCCCCCAGCTTGGATAAAGTCCTGGTAATGGCTTTCCCCTGGAGTGTAGGCTGTATTACGGAAAACATTCTGGGCATAATTCACAACCATTTATCTCCTAACTCCCTGCCAGAGCCACAGGCATACTCTTGACCATGAAAATATGGTGAGTTCCTGGAGGAAACCTCCTTAAAATTCTGAATCCCCCTCTAAAATTATGGTCTCTAAGAATTTCTTACTCCCATGTTAATCTATACTCACTATCCATCAATTCATCAAAATACCATTTAAGCATTTCTACAAAAGTAAGACTACAAAGGCATCTTTTTAGTTAAGCAGATGTGGTTGTCTCTCTGGATGAGCTTTACTGTCCAGATTGTGGGAGGTGGTTTGCTTTGCAACTTCAGGTCTCCATGAATCCAGAAAAATCATTGATTTTCAGTTTGTTCAGCTTTGTTACTTATTGTAAAGATGGGAGTTACAGTTTCCTTACTCTTTATATATCAGAACTGATATACCAGAAGCTGATAGTGTAGCTAACTATATTTCTTCAGTTTCATTGTGTTCTTAAAATGTAGAGGCAAAACAGCAATTTACTTTTGGCAAGCATCTTCATTGGACACAAGTTATATTTATGCATGTAATATTATTTTTCCTTTATTTTTTCTTAAATATTCTATCTCTGTTGGTCTGTATTTTTACTGAGATAAGTCTTTGGCCCCAATGTACATGGTTTTGAAGTATCCCTAAATAGATTTTTTTAGCAAAGAAAGACAATTATAAACGTGCACAAAATGTTAAGATTATTTGAATATATCTGTGCGTACATGTAAGAGTGAGTATACATGCAATTTAACAAGTTAAGTTTACATTCACCTCCTCCCCTAAACCATAATTAAACAAAATGTAATTCACAGAACTTAAGGATATAAGATTAATTTTTCAGTTTATTTATTAATTCATCCTTTGCATCTATTTTTGTTCTTGTTTATTTATCAGTTGCCCCACCCTTTTTAATGTTGTTTAACAACATCTAAAAAAGGTAGAGGGTTAAATTTGAGAGACAAGTTTAATGTTCTTATAAATTTTGCAAGGAAATGTTTGTTAGATGATTTTTAAGTTCTACCATTATCTCTGTCCTAAGTTATTTCTCAAATGTTGAAGATATTTTCATTCACCTTTATCTCTCATTTAATTGGTAATTTTACTTTTAATTTATTGATAAATTTATTTATATCCTTTTTAAATCCTGTATTATCTGTATCTTACAATCACTTAAAATATTTTCTAACATGTTCAATTATAGTTTACATTCAAATTTGGATTAAACATTACAAAGAACACTTAAATTACCATTTTGCTTTTTATTAATATTAATATTTTAAAATTGAATCCAATGCATAGTGCTGGTTAATTTTTACATTTTAGCATACATATGTTTACTTTTTGGCCTGACATATGGTTACTTTTTGTAAGCATTTTATGAAGAATTAAAATAGTACTTTGACAGTTTTCACTGGAAAGCAGCTAGTGTATATTATTTAAATGTAAGAAATTATGTTATTTAGATCCTCTATATGTCTAATTTTTGCTATTTGATATATCATAGACATTCTTCAATTTGCATGAAATTATCATGATTCTTGCTTTAATTTTCAAATATTTATTTTCAACTTTAGGATGAATTTTGTTTTCAGTATAATTCAATTATCTTTGATCCAAACTTGGAATCTACTCTATTTGATATTTAAATTTATTGAAAAAAAAACAAATTACACTGATTATTCTTATATTTACTTAAATCAAACATATTTTCTGAGATGTCTTCAATTATGTTAGTATCTTTTTCTTTAGATTACTGTTTCTTTCATATTATATGTTTAAATATCTTTGTGCTTTTCTTTGTTTTTCATGATTTTTTTCCCCTTCTCATTTGAACATTTTTAAGCTGTTTTGGGTAAATCTTGGCTACATTGATAAAAATTATTTAGTTGTGTTTTTCATCTTTTTCTTAAAACTAAATGTACTAACTCCCATTGTGTTTAAGTAAAAAAGAAAACACAATTCGTCATTCACCCCTTATTTCACCCTGCCACCTAAATTGAATTATGTTATTATTTGTAGTTAAACCATTGAATTATATTTATATTTTTCTTATTATCACTTATATTATTTAAATCCTCTTCTACACACATATTTCCACAGTTTTTTTTTTATCCTAGTTCTCATTTCAGTGGCTCTGCTGCTCACCAGGACTTTGCCATGATGGTTTCTGAGTTAAGTTGGTCAGCTTCCCTTTCCCATTGAATTATAAACATTTAACACTTACAGATGCTTCGAAGGAAAAGTTGTCATTTGAGAATGTATCTTCATCAATTGCCAGTTGCAGTATTCACTGAGGTTTCTCTGGAGGCAACAGCAATCATGAGAAGGCAGACAAATTTCTGATTGCTTGATTTATGGCTGTTTTTCTTTGACTCAGACTCATTGTCCACCCATCATTCATTTGGGAACTTGTGTGAGATGTTGAGAAATGGAGCAGAGTAACCTACATGACAGGACAACATCAAAGCAGATCCGTACTCGCAGGGCTGGCCACATCTGTTATGATGGTGAGGATAGATACACAGAGGGGGCTACTGCCCTGGTGGCTTGAACAGTGGCAAACTCATAATTCCTTCACTGTTTGAACAAGTACGTGTCAAGCACAAATTTATATGGATTCTCAGGAATCCTTAGATTTAACATCGGGGTAGCCTGACAGATGAAGAAACCACAGATTATGTAAATATGGTTTTCAGCATATACTAGTTAATAGACTTAGTTGATGGAAAAAACCTAGATTCAAACTAGATTTGTGATTTTTCTGAGTTCAGAGTTGATATTTTCGCCTTATAATGTGTACTTGTATTAATTACCATGTGAGCTGGCTGCCTACTTCACCAGAATGAGGGAAGAAACCAGTGTTTACCTGTTCATAAACAAGGAGTATGAACAATCAGATGTTGTCTCTGAAAAATAAATTATGTATCTAAAAGTGGGTTGTGTAAAGTTCTGTAATTCCTGAGAAGCCAACTGAAGAGTGGAAAGCAATTTTGATGTAAGGAAGATGCATGTAAAGGAATAAAAATGATAACAAACTAGAAAGGTAGTTGTCAGGGGAACTCCTAATTAAAAATGGACATTATTAAAACCAAATCTCAAGGAATTAAAAAAGGTTAGCTCTCCTTTTGAAGAAGCTTACATAAATATGTAATATTCAGAATTCTAATTGTGAATATTAATTTATCAAATATATACAATACATGCATTTTCTCTGATAATTCAAAATGCATGAGAAATTCTTGCCCTATGAAACTGTAGTTTTCTGAAAACTTATTTTGTGCACTGTATTTTTCCATTCCTTGGTTGCTGGAGTCATGCATAGTGAAGAAATATCTTGAAATCATAAAATATTGAGAATATTTTACTTTTAACTTTAGTAAGGAAAAAAAAGCTCAATTTTTGAGGAAAGTACCAAATGATTATTTAAAACCTACTCTAGGAAGAATATTAAAGAATAAAAGTAGAAAGTCAGGAAGATTGAGAAAGAAAGGAATGGTATTCGTAGTTAATCATCTGTGTGCATGAATTTATTTTAACTAATTTTAATAGATAAATACATACTTATCTAGAATGATGGTCTCTAAGAATTTGCTAATCATAGAAACATAAAAATGTGATGCTAAAATTGTGTATAACTATGGAAATAAATGAGGTTTTTTGGCTAATTGTAAGAACTCTAGCTTGTACTTTGATAAAGAATGTACTGGGATTTTTTAAGGTGTCCATTAGGTATTATTGAATAACCAAAACATACTGATAAAAACCACAGTGACATTAAAATGGCAGCTATTTTATCTGCTCATGATTCTGTGGTTCAGAGATTTGAGCTGGGATAATCTGGGCAGTTCTTGACCAGGGTTCACTAATATGGCTGCAGTCCCCAGGGAAACGGGCTTGGGCTAGATGGTCCAAGCTTGTCTCATTCACATGTGTGTAGGTGGTACTGGCTGTCACCTGATTCCGTCACTCTCTGTCACTGTCTATAGACACCCAAGGTCTCTTATCCTTGGGAGGTCCAACCAGATGTCTTCACATCATGCTACCATGTTCCACATTAGGGGAGACATGTTAGTCCTTTGAGGCCAAGGTTCAGCAGTCCCTTAGTATCACTTGTGCTGAATTCTATTGGTCAAAACAAGTCACGAGACCAGGGTTCAAGGCTGGAGAATTAAACTCTATTCCCTTAGGAGAGAAATGGCTAAATCATATTGTAAAAGGGTGTGTAGATAGAGATGAAAAGAATCACTGTGGCTATCTTTGCAAACAAACTACCATAACCAGTACATGTTTGAGAATAATTTGTATGTTTTGTACCCCTGGCCAGTTGTTCTAGACTTCCAAATCAAGCACTGGGGTATATGAGAAGATCTGTTTTTAGTAGATGTTATTTTTTAGAGCAGTTTTAGGTTCACAGGAAAATTGAATGGAAATTATAGAGAGCTCCCATCTGCCCCCAACCCTACACACCTACAGCCTACCCAACTATCAACCTCTCACAACCACAGTAGCATATTTCTTACGACTGATGAACCTGCATTGACACATCATCACCTAATGTCCATAAATTACATTAGGATCACTCTTGGAACTGTGCCTTCTATAGGTTTTGATAAATATGTAATGCCATGTATCCATCATTGTGACATCATACAGGATAGCTTCATTGCCCTAAAATTTCTTGATGGTCTACGTATTTATTTAAAATCAATGTTTTTAAACTATTTAAAATTTTCAAATAGCATTACATACCACAAATCTGATCATAAAGGAAATAATTTAATGAACTACATTGTATGTGTCATTCTTTGAGTTTCCAAAACAAAGGGATCAGAGAAACTAATAATGAAAATTATTTGTTAAACATACTAGAACATATACACATGCACACACAACACTGTTAAGAAAAAGCAATCATAAAATGCATTAAAAATGCTAAACTGTGACATTTCAGAAATATAATTTTAGATAGTTATTACCAGGAGAAATGCAGTTAATGTTTATTAATCATGTACAGTCTTTCTGGAATAGCTCCTGTAACTCAAAAAGCCATCAAAAGCAATGAGAGCTGAGGTGTGGCGTATTCTCTCTCTGCACATGTTTGGGTTGGCTCAGGACATATTCCCAGTGCTAGCTCCACTACCTGCAAGGATTTCCCACCTCTCTTTTTTTTTTTTTTTTTTTTTGATCAGAAGCTAAGGGGAATTAGGTCACTTTGGTTGGTCCATCTAGATACACTCAAGGACAAACCACCCAAACAATGTGTCTGTACATGTCTTGCTTTGTCAGGAAAAAGACTTCTCATTCAGCATTTTAACAATAATGAATCACAATGCTCACCTTGATGCACATCAACTTTATATCCCCTACGAGACAGTGCAAAACACACAACCAGTGAATTATTTATACTTCCATATGGAAGCTTATTCAAATCCTGAACATTAGCACTTAATGCAAAAATGTAGATCACTGATTAGGTTCTGTTTTGAATCCAAGGAGAAAACTAGCAAGAAACAAATGAAACTTACTCTACTACAAAAGTCAAATCAAAAAGAAATCTCTCAGTGAAAATTTATCTGACAGTCTTAATGAAAAGACTGCACAAATTTTAATAGTTTTTTCTGCAGTGTTCTCTTCTCTGAGATTGCCTTTATTTGTCTGAAGCATTCATTTTACTGTTGTTTCTTTGTATTTTAATGTATTTCTTTAGCTTGCCAAATACAACTCTGTCATGATGGAGAACAGAGTTATTCCTATAATTTCCAGTTTCCTTGAGGTGTTTTTCAAGGCTGAGATTTACTGGAAGACAGAATGGTAACTTTTTAGATTTCAAAAAACCTGCTGAAATAACCTTTCTGTCCTGAGTTGCCGATGTTTACTGAAACCTTTGAAGTGAAAAAAATTACATGTTGTTGTGAATCAAATACATGACAGAATAAGAAATATTATAAACCAGGTTTATATACTTTTTCAAGTCAGAAGGTATTGCACTTATATGTGTTTAATATACAGACCCAAGTCACGCCCATCTACATGCAGTGTAGTTAACACTGGCCTTTCATTCCAAAAACACCCTGTCTCCCTACAAAACCTCTGCTAAACTATCTCTTTTTCCCGGCACTTTCTGTTCCTTTTTCCCACCTAGTTAACTGTCTAATGTGATATATTTCACAAGCAACAAATTAACCACATGCATGGTTCATTTTCTTGAGTTAGATACACTATTGATGGAGGAAGAAGTTAAATCAAATGAACAAAATATTGATCAATGAAAATACTGTAGGAGCCTCTAGATCTATCTAAACACAGATGTGGTGGGGGAGCCACACACTGTTTTCTTAATTTTCAAAACACTTTTTGTTCCTTAACTTGTTTCTGAGATATTAATAATCATAATCAAACCTAAAGAGTAAAGTTTTTGAATTAGAAAATTTCAATTTGTTCACTTTTTAAATAAAAAATGTTAATCTCTTTAACATCATTTAATATTCTTAAATATCTCATAAATTTCTATCATCTTCTACCTTGTGTGCCCAAGCCTCTCTCACCATTAAGCTGTTAAGCTATTTAAAATTTCAAGCTCCCATCTAGGTAAACCCTATCTCCTGTTCTACTTTTCAGTATATATTAATCACCATCAAACATACATTTAACTCATCTTCTTTTCTTAATTTTATCCCCTTCCTACACTCTAGAATATTAATATCATTTTCCATTTTGTTTATGATGTAGACAGTGCCTAGATCTCTGTCTGTCCTATAGTATACACTAGAAGTATAGTTAGTTTTGATTGACAGATAAGAAAGGAATGTAATAACATATTTGGGGACAATACCAAGTGAGAAGTGAAGTCAGGTGATTTGAGAACTAAGGAAGGTTATAGTAAATCATTCATATCAGTCTAACAAAGATTTTAAGGAGGCAAAGGAAGACTTGACTACACTCTAACTAGAGTATGTACTTGGGCATGATTACCATATTTCATGACTCATGTCGATAAAGTTTCAAATGACATGTAGGCAAGACATTGCAGTGGTCTATGAAAGATGAATAATCAGAGGGTAGAGTTGAATCTGGGTGATGGCCAAGTCTTGGTGAGCAGACATCATGCTTGGTAGAAGTTAGATGCTTGGATATAAAATAAGCTGACAAGGGCTAGTACCTGTTTCCTTGGAGACAGCAAGACTCTATTGTCCAGCTCAGCACTGCTTAGGACTCTCAGAACATGTTCAGTTTCTTAACGAGATATCATCATCCATCTTCTACCTCAGTCAGCATCCTGTGTACAAGCCAGAAACCAAGAGTTTCCCACTCTTTCCAATTTATTACAAAGCGTTATTGGTTTGACCTCCATATACATATGCACACAGCATTGTAAACAAAACACAAAGATTCTTTTTTTTTCTGGTTTTAAACTTTAGTTTGTCATGAGTGTTATTTTTAAAACTCTAATTTTGAGAAATATTCTAGATATATTCAAATTTTTATAAGTGAAAAACAGGTATTTTTACCAGAATTTTGGGTTTGAAGTATCTTGCAATCCTTTAAAGAGACTCTGAGGAGGTGTGGAAGGTAAGGAAATTTACAAGTATGTTCTTAGTTTAAAAGAAATATGGAGATTGCATCACTCCTAAATTTTTCCAAATAGCTATAAATCTGATATTTTATTTTCAACTTAGACTATCAAAGGAAAAACAAATGTTGGCTGTGTGTTTTAAAGTGTAATAAGATTTATAGGAAAATGGTTTTAAATGCTTTTAAACTTAAATGGAAAGTGAGAACTATGACAGTCAATTGCCTACTTATTTGAAAACATGTTGTATGATTTACATTCTTAAAGCAATTTTGTTCTCAGAAGATTTTAAGATGAAAGAAATGTTTAAATTTTGACAATAGCAATTTTCCACTATCACCTCCATTAGGTCAGTTTGGTTACTCTGCAATGATCTCAAAAAAATACTAAAGGAAAACAAGATCTGTCTTTTTATTTGTTTTATTTTCCTTTGCATCTGCATTTGCTCCAGGAATATTACCTATTCTTTCAAGTTAGAAAGTTTGGACCAAACTCATGATTAAATATGAAAACGAATCAGTGCACTCCATTATAACTCAATATAGTTTACTTTCCTTTAAATGAAAAAAAAAAAGAAAAAGATTCTACCAGAATTTCCCACAATATTCAGCATTCTTCTTCTTGTATCGGATCAACCATCATTTAAGCAAAATTGAGGGCAGTGTGGGCCACCATTGTGCTACAAACAAATAGTACATCTGTGCATGTGAGTCAGAGGATGTGAGCTTCCTTCCAGGGGAGGGAATCTGAGGAGGAGGCTGTGGTTTACTAGCACATGGGAAGTCCTGGATGTCATGGTTGTGTTTTGTCCACTGGCAGTGACTGCCTGAGAGTCACTGATGCTACAGAGACTGCACATCCCTCTAATTTCCATTTGCCCCTTTCCTATTTGGTGACAGAGCATCGCCTCCTCCTGAGCTTTAGCCATATCTATGCATCCATGGGGAACTACATTTCCAAAAATGTCTTGCAACTAGTGCCTCTGTGAGCCCGTGTCTGTTTTGGGGGATGGAATGTAAGCAGAACTGCTATGAGCAACTTCTCTATTGCCTCATTACAGGAATGCCATTTGCTCAACACTTTCTCTCTCTCTATCACTGTAGCTGGAGGGCAAAAGTACTTCAAAACCCACTGGAAACATGCTGAATAGGGCATCATGAGCCTCATCCAAGGGAATGGAACTGTGAAAAGAATCATTTCTGGAAAATCGCATGGAGGAGTGTTTCCCCACCCTTGATCTGGCATCTAAAGCTAGACTGTTACATCAGTAAAATAAACGTCTATTATTTAAAACTGCTGTTGTGGGAAAAGGAACTTTTTCTTATGTCTTAGCTGTACCCCATTCAATGAAGTGGGATTTATAACTAGAGAAAAATTTCAAGATATATATATATTATATATATATATATATATATATATATATATATATATCTTGAGGTGTGAGTTTAATTTTCTTTTTCCTTGACTTTGAAATAAAATAGATTCTAATCTGAGAGAAGTCCAGGCTTTTAAGACTTTTGTGAATCTGTGAATTTGTTTTTTTGGAAGTGTTCCAACTATGTTGGACTCCCAATTCCTTAAGTTTTAAACTCGTTTGATTCCCCCTTCACAAAGCTGGTCTCCTCCAGCTCTAGGTGAAATATTATGAAGAACTCAGCTGCTTTTTACCATGATTTACACAAAAAAGGAACATTTCTTAATAAGCTTGAGAAGCCAACATCACTAAAGTTTGCTGTGATGAAAGAACTTAATGTGAACATAAGATTATATTTTCATATCCCTGGTTTAAAAGAGTTATCAAACATGAAAGCAAATCAAACAAGGGATTTTTCACCATTTGGTTTATTCTATGAGCATCATTCACCCACCATGTTCTGTATGGTTCCCTTCAAATCTCTCAGCCCCACAAAGCCTGTGATGTTCTGTAAGGCCCAGTGATTAACGCAGACAGCCTTTGACATCAGCCTCTGTTAAAAATTACTTCAGCTAGTAGCTCTGTGCCTTATTGGTATTGCCTTAATTTAATTCTCAAAAATGTTAATAAATGTATCCTCTCTTATAGGATTATTTCCAGATAAAATAATATATCTGCAGCATTTAGCAGAGTGCCTGAAATAGATCAATCATGTATCATCACCTATCTATTAATTATCTATTCATCTATCTATGCACCTATCTGTATCTTTCCATTTTTATATATCCTTCTTTCTAAATGTTTGTGCTAGAAAGAAACTGATTAGAATCTTCTTTAAATCAACCATAAGTATAATACAAAATAAACCATAATCCATCAGTGAATTAAAATTCATATCTTTCTCTCAAATTATCAATCTGTTTCTGAGCTCTGTCAAAAACTGTCAGGATGAGAAAAACTCATATGTTTTAGAACAGGATCAAGCCAAAGTTCCAGGGAAGTAAAATATATATATATATATAAAACTCCGAAATATCTATGCTTAAACACTCATGTAACTAAAGATACAGTTCTCAAATTTTCTGTAGTCATTAGCCTCTTATTTTTAATTGACTTCACAAATTTCTTAATTCACTGAAAAGTGTTATGAACTAAACCATCTTCAAAGAAAAATTTGTTCATAAATGTGAGTGTTTAGATAAAATCAGTTATTTTTTGGTGGAGAGAGAATGTTTTAGTTCTCATGATTATTGTTATATTGTTATGGGTCTCAGATCTGGCACGCCGGAGTGGAAGTAAGGAAACAGGTCCTCACAGAAAAGTAGATTATAAAAAGGGAGCCCTTATTTCAGCTGGCCAGCATCTGCCAAGGAGCAAGCTCTCCAAGTGCAGCCCCGAGCCCCAGTTACAACATCCTTTTAAGCATTTTTACCGCATTCTGCTTAGTTTTTGCAACTTTTCCGCCTGCGCCTAAATTCAGCAAGCTATATTCCTTATTCAATGCTCGGGGGGCTTAAGCATCATGTTTTTCCCACCTGCTTCAGGAAACGTGTGATACTGCTGGTCTCTAACAAAGCAATGTACAGAAGCAAAAATAACGTGGAGTTAGTTGAACATCTTGTTTCTCATGGGATTTATATCTTTTCCTTTAGTTTCTCAGAAGTTGGTACGTGACTAGGGTCTGGGGCTAACTTTACAGAGAGCTTTGTGTCCTATTTTATGTCTGAAACTGCTTTAGCCCCTCACAATATAAGGATTGAAAACATAGCCTGGACAAATTTCTTAGTATGCTTCTGTCTAATGTCTTGTAAAATGTTTGGACTTTTCTCTCTAAAACATGTTAAGATATCATAGGCCACTTACCACCATTACATATGTAGGGTTATGTGTATGTTCCCATCAAAGTTCACTGATAGCCTAATCTGTTATAAAAAAAGGTCCAAACTTTACTAGCTGTACAGATAGAGCAGTGCATAGAGTCAGGGCAGTGAACACCTGCTGCATGACCAGGGTGAGGTGCTGCATGACCAGAGATAATATGTGCAGTGGGCTTTTGTAGAGCAAGAAACACCGTACAGACTTGTCTCTGGTTCCGTCACCATTATGGCCTTAATCCCGGTGTGTGCCATCTTCCACCTCTCCCATCACCGTGTTTCATCATGAACAGCATACATGCACACATAGCAGGAACCATGAATTTCTTAATTCAGCCTGGTGAGGGTGTGGTTTAAATGTCAGGACTCTTTGGGGCTCATTCGCTACTCACGTCTACTGATGTGCATGTCTGCAGAAACGGAGTACGTGATTGCAATACAAACCGTCTCAAGTTCCAGGTAAACCAGAGTTAAAAGGTTGCTCTGCGGAGGCCTTAGGTGAAGTGCTGCCTTGGCCACAGCGATGAAACCCAGAGATTCCAGGATGGCTTTGAATTAGAAGGAATCAGTAATCCTTTACAGCAGGTATATGAAAAGTGTGTTTATGGTAGATCCATAGTCTCAATTCTGTTCACTAAAAGCTCCAGCAACTTATAGAAGACTGGGAAATATTCATTGACTAGATGTGCAATTAGAAAACTATTTGTAATTATATTTAAAATCTCATTTCTTTAAAAATAGAAAGACAAAAACAAGGGAATGAACCTTGGTGACATATCACTACTTGCTTTTATAATTGTCAGACCTAAAAATATTCTTAGGAAATTACAATATATTAATGACTTTGAGAACCTTAGGAAAGTAATTATTAGTGTCTAAAGATTACTCTTATTCTCTTATTTTATCTGAACAATAGGGTAGGGAACTAGTTTTACCAAGTGCTCTTAAATGTCAGGTGCCAAAAAATAAAAATTATAAATATAAATTATAGGAGTAAAGAGATATGAAAAATGACACTGTGTTCTCTGAAAGAGTTCAGGTTTTTAGGAGCAGAACTCAGAAAACAGAATCAACTCAGGAAAAATATAATAATAATTGGATATTATTTAAATGTAGAAGATTTAATGAGCTAATTGGTATTCTATGTTGAAAACTATGATAAAACCATTACCTTCATTGCAGTGGCTTGAATGTAGGGGTTGATATCTTTTTTGTCTCAGACACACTATATCCAGAATCAGAAGTATGAATTCAATGCCAAGACTTCCGGATTTCCAACCTCAGGGAAAGACCCACCGCCCGCAGTTGTATAGGCCAGAAAGCTAACACAGTTTTTTATATTTCTTCTTTCATTCACTCCCTCTGAACTTCCTTCATCTCCAAATTGTATTGATTTCTTAGTATTGACAATTTAAAATTTCCTCATTTCACCCTCCCTTTATCTTCTCCATTTTTAATCTGCATAACAAAAATCCAGTTATTTTACCCAAATGTCTTTGCAATTGACCCTGTTATCTGCATCTCCTCCTCCAATTAGCCTGCTCCCATTCCAGTCATCTTGTGCCTTTTGTATGTGTTTCTTCACTTTATCACCCTTTCAAACAAGCAATAGCCTTCAACACCTTGCTGAGACACACACCTGCCTGTATCTCCTGCTGCCTCTGCAGCCAATAGGTTTCCAGTGCTCTTGGGATAAAGACATGACATGGCCTGCAAGGCCCTGAAGGATCTTGCTCCTAATTAACTTTCCAGACTGATCTCTCCAAATCTTTCCAACCACACCAGCCTCCTTGCTCTCCCTCCAGCTAACTATGCTTCCCTCCAGGCTGAAACCTCATGGCCTCTCATATGTACCAATCTCTTCAAAAGCCCTAGGAGTGGGGGAGTCAGGATAGTGTGTTCTCATAGTCATATATGTTTCTGATATTTGTAATCATTATTTAAGCAGAAATGGCCAAGATTATAATTTCTTTTTCATTCCATTCCTCTTGTGTGATATAAATTTGAGACAGCCAAAACATCTTTGGACTCTAGATAATGGGATTATGAGTTGGTAATATGCCTTATGACTATGATTTGGAAATACACACTAGGACTTTCAATGAAAAAAAAATAAGAAGCTAAGGACTTCTAACAAGGAAGAATATGGAGGAAAATTTTTAGCATTTGTAACATTATTAATTTACTAAAACAAAATCCATCTTAAATGTAAAGATTTATGAAGCACATTAAAAAACAAATCAATGTACTATTCTACCATTGACAGTCAAATTATTAAAACAACAAAATTCAATAAAATGAAATAAATTTCAGATATATATAATGAATAGAGTTTAACCATAAGAATGTATTAGAAACATATTTAAAACTTCCTGAATTATATGAAATATGTACATCCATGCAGATAATATAAAACTCACAATAGGCCACTTATATCATTGATGTATGATACTTTGATTGCAAGCTGGTTAAAGAGTACTGTCCATGCTAGAAACATTTCCTGCACAAGAAATCATGAAACTTTGCCAAAAATTAAACAGAAAGAGATTTTGAAAACAATTTAAAAAATTTGAAACTGAAAGATACTGTTCTATGTATTAAAAAACAAACCATGATTCTCTGAGCCCAGAATAGAGACTGAATTAGTTTTGTATGGTATCTGCAGAGAGATGTGTTATGGCGTTGTTGCCACACAAAGTAGAGATCAGAAAGTAAGCAGCCACGAGAGAAGCCTCCTGAAAAGGTTACATGATATGTGATTCCAACTATATGGCATTTTTGAAAATGCAAAACCTTGGAGACAGTAAAAAGATCAGTGATTGCCAGGGAGTAGGAGGAAGGAAAGATAAATAGGTGGAATACAGAGGATTTTTACAGCAGTGAAGCTATACTGTTAAGTTACATAATGGTGGATATACATCATTATAACATTTTCAAAACCCATAGAATATAAAACACCAATGTAAACTGTGGACTTTGGGTAATAATAATGTGTCAATGTAGGTGTATCAATGATAATAAATGTACCACTCTGATATGAGATATTGATAGTGGGGGGAGCTGTACATGCATAGGGCAAATGGGCATATGGAATTCTTTGAAACTTTCCAGTCTATTTTGCTGGGAAACTAAATTTTCTCTTAAGAATAAAGTCCCTTTTAAAAAAAAAGTGTGCAGCCATAAATGTGGAAACGTATTATGGGCATATGGTAATTAATAAAAATATTATTCTATGGCTTCCAATCTGAACAAGACGGCATTCTCACTCCTTCTGCTCTTCCCTGCTAAGCAAACGTAAACCTGAAAACTAATACAAGAAGCAGCCAAAGGAGAACTCTTAAATGTGAAAAGAACAGTGTGAATTAGTTATAGGCTGTAGGACTAGAGGTACAACGTGGAAGCAGGGCAACTTACCTCCCCTGGAAAACTCAAGAATGTGACCCTGTAATGGAAAATACTGGAAAACCTGGACTGGGTCACTGACAGAAGAACCAAGCAGCACTCAGAGATCTTGGAGTGCTGAGGTTTTATTTTTACACGGGTGGGCTCAGAGGGGAGTAATCTCCCAAGATCTGAGCCCCGAACAAAGGCAAGGGGAACAATGTATATTTTTCTGCTTCCTTATCTGCAACATTTCTATTTGCACAGCAAGCGAGCAAAGCGGAGTAAATTTAGGGAGTGAGTTTAGGGAGTGAGTGCCTGGCAGAGCGGGAATTAAGGGAGGGTTCTGTTGTTTTTGCTGAGAAGCAGAAGGGAGCCACCTGGACTAGACTGCTGTCCATGTAAATTTTTCCCTATCATTCCCCCCTCTGATGCCCCTTTAAACACTTTGTTTTAGGGGGCATCATCTCCTTGGTTTGTGATAGGGTCATAATGGCTCTGTATATGCATGAGCTGTAGGGAGGAAATGCATTTCTTGATAAAGTTAATGAGACAGTTAAAGATGCAGGGTCCTACTAATAGTTCAAGGGGCAACAGAACCGCTGGCCCAGCAAGGCCAGTTAGAAGAGTTGTTAGCCATGGATTCCATTTTAACATTTGCAGCTAGGAAGTGCAAATGTCAGAGGGGGGTTGCACAATTGGAAGAGATGGGCACCTATTTCAAGGGCCGATTAAAATTAGAAGGAGTGGGAGGGGCATGCCCCCCACAACTCCTGCCCCAGAGTCCTCCTTGGTGCACCTCTTTAGCACAGCCCTCCACCAACTTTGTGCAGTGGGAGCTGAGGACACTCAAGGGAGTGAAGGCAGACCCTGTAGTAATACTAAACTACTTAATCTGTTATGGAAAAACCTGAGAGGTCAATATTGTGGTAAGCTGGCTCTTTAGTCAGTGCCTTTAGGGCCGCTTGACCTTTTCATCCTTATCCCTTTGTGCTTGATTCTGGACTCCCCCCTATCAGACATTCCAGTGTGGGTGAGGTAGGTTCAGCAGTCAGTGGATCCCTTTCTTTCCCTAATTGCACAGAGACCTATTTATTTACTGTTTTAGTCCAGTATCTTTTCCAGTCTTTAAGGCAAAAGGTGGCCCTGTTCTTATCATAACATTTAGCAGGCATATAGGTGTAAGCACTGAACCTGGTCCCATTTGTCTGATTTTATGCAACCACAGTGAGGTTCCCCGAAAGTGAGGGGGAGGAAGGGAAGAGAAAGAATGTATAAAAATAACATTACAGAGTGGTAGTGGGGAGATACAGGCTGAGGCTTGAGTATAGTTAGGAGACAGGTAAGCACCCCAAAATAACCTACAATTACCCAATAGACAATAAAAAGGGAACATTTTGAGGAATAGTCCAGTCCTGGGGGGAGGAGGGTAATAGCAGAGAGTTCAATGCCCAGGATGAAAGTTATCACTCCAGTGAGGGCCAGGATTCGCGGCACACAGGTGTTTATCAGTCAGAGGGTAATCATTGGACCCAAAGGCAGAGAGGATCTGGAGGTCTGGCTGGGCCTTCCACTGATGTATTTTTTCATCCAGATTATGAGCTTTTTTCACTCTGGAATGATGGCCCCATGGAGTGATGCCTGCAACTTTGAGGGCAGTAGGAGTGATTAGTACAACAATGTGGGGGCCAGTCCACTGAGGTTTGAGGGGGTCCATATATTAATCTTTGACCCAGACTGAGTCCCCAGCCTGGAAGGAATGTACTGGGGTCCCTAAGGAGATTGGGGCTCTTTCTATGGTAAATTGCTGCAGCTTATTTAGGGGGGCTCTTAATGCTTAGAGCTCTTCTCTTACTCTCTTATCTCCTATCTAGTGTAGGTTCCCAGGGACGCTTCCTAGACATGGGGGAGGGTGTCCATACACTAATTAAAAAGTGGAAAAGCCTTGAGTCCCAGGTGTGCAGCAAGCATGCAGGAGAGCCAGGGGCAGTAAGTAGGTCTGGCCATGGGAAGCCAGTTTCTTGGCAAAATTTAGCAAGGGTTCTTTTGAGGGTGTGACTAATTAGCTTCACTTTCCCTGAACTTGTGGCCTGTATGCACTGTGGAGTTTTCAGGTAATGTTGAGAGATTTAGTTAAAATCTGTACTCATCTGCTACAAAGTCAGGTCCATTGTCACTGTGAATTGTAGACATAGGCTAAACTGGGGCATAATATGTCTCGGGAGGACTTAGACTACCTCCCAGCTTCGTTCTGTCCTGGTTGGGAAGGCTTTGACCCACCCAGAGTACATACAAACTATTATAGGAGTTATCTGAGCCCTATGCTTGTCTGGACATCTGTGAAGTCTATCTCAAGGTCTTCAAAGGGGGCAACTCCTGCTCTTTGGACACAGGGAGGGGTTCCTGGTGCAGATTAAGCATTATTTCTGGCACAAGTCATGCATTGCTCACTGCTCAATATAATGCTGGCAACTGGCTGATGTAGTATTGCTTTTTGACGCGAGCTTCTAGTGCAGTTTTTCCTAAGTGGGTGAGCTGATGGTATTTGCTGACTAGATGCCTTCCAGTTGTAGTTGGAACAAAGATGCATTTGTCAAGCAGCATCTATTATTCTTTTTTAGTTAGGGTGGCTCCTTCAGCTATGTATCAGTCTTTCTCTTTTTTTAGTGTACTTGGGTGGAGGGGCCTCCATTGAGGCTGTTAGGGCCATAGTGAGGGAAGGAGCTTTATCTGTTTTTATTGGCCACTGTTTCAGCTGCTTTATCTGCAAGCTGTTTCCCCTGTGTTATAGGATTGTTTTCCTTTTGGTGTTCTTTGCAATGCATAATTGCTACTTTTTTATGTAAAAAGAGGTGGAAGGGCTTTTTATATCTGGCAGGCTTTTTATATCAGGCTGGTGCCTGTTCTGAAGCAGCCTTTATTTCCAGGATGGTAGCTCTTGCCTCTTTTTTCCAGACAGAAGCTTTCAGTCTGGACCCCCAGGAGACTGTAGAGGGGTTTTGCCATTACCAAAAATCCAGGAATCCAGATTCTGCAGAACCCAGTGGCCCCGAGGAATTCTCGTAGGCCTTTCTTCATCTGGGGCTGGGGTAAGGAGTTAATTACCTTTTTCCTCTCCAGCCCTAGTGCCCTTCCTCCCTGGGTGAGGAGGAAGCCCAAGTATGGACTCACTGCTGGCAAATTTATGTCTCTTTCCATGAGGCTCAGTATCCTGAGTCTGACAAGAGGGGCTTTGTGCTCTCTGTACAGTTCTCATGGGTGTCACCGGCAAGGAGGAGGTCATCTACATACTGCAGGAGGGTGCAGCATGTGGCTTCCCTCAGAAAACTGGCTAGGCCTGTGGCCAATGCCTCTCCAAAGAGAGTGGGTGAGTTCTTGAACCCTTGTGGAAGCTGGGTACACATTGATTCCATCTGCTGCCCCGTATCCGGTTCAGTCCATTCAAAGGCAAACAAGAACTAGCTTTGGGGGGCCAGCGGGAAGCAGAAAGAGGCATCCTTCAAGTCTAGGCAAGTGAACCATTTGGCAGACCCCAGGATCTGACTGAGGAGGGTGTACGGGTTTGGGACCACAGGGTGTAAAGAGACAGTCACTCGGTTAATGGCTCGCAGGTCTTGAACAGGCTGGTGCCCTCCTGGCCTTTTGACTGGTAGAAGCGGGGTGTTCAGGGCCACTGACACTCGGTTACAATGCCTGCCTCTCTGAGTCTGATCAGTGTTCCTGGATGCCTGTTCTCACCCCTTGTGAGAGGGGGCACTGCCCCTGTTTCTGTGGCTCTGAGGATAGTTGCAGTCCTTCCGCTGAAGGGGGCTACAGGGTGTTCTGCCCCTGCATCAACCATAAAAGTCATGTGTTGTCCCCCACCTTCATTCTGACTGTGGGCTCCTGTGGGCTGTGAGCGAGAGAGCCCGTCCTTGTCAGGCCGAGTCTGTTCCTGCCAGGCCGGGGAGCCTGTCCCTGTGGGCTCCTTCCGGCAGCGACTGGGCCTCGGGGCTTTGCCTCGGTTGGGGCATTCATTCTCCCAATGCCCCTTCTCTTAACAGTAAGCACACTGGTCCCTGGCTGGGGGTATTCTAAGCCTCTCCCCTCTTCGTGGCCAGCTTTTCTCTGCCTTTTGGTCATCTCTCTTTCTTTTAAGGAAGCTGCCAAGAACCTGGCCTTTTTTTTCTTCATTTTTCTTTCAGCTTCTCTGTCAGCCTAAACTTCTCTGTTTAGATACTTTTTTGGCAATTTTAATCAGCTGAGTGATATTCATCCCCACAAAGCCTTCAAGATTTTTTTTGGGGGGGGGGCTTTCACTTGATGTCTGGGGTGGCTTGGGCCATGAGTGAGGTGTTTATCATCTGCTGGCTCCCTTGTGACTCAGGAGGAAAGGGGGTGTAGATGCAATAAGCTTCACACAGTCTCTCATAATAGTCCCCAGGAGACTCTCCTGGTTGTTGAGGGACTGAAGATACTTTGGTCATGTTCATAGGCTTTTTGGCTCTGGCTTTGATCGATCCCCTGGAGGAGGGCATCCTGATATTGATGGGTCTGGTCCTGTCCCTCAAGAGTGGTGAAGTCCCACTCGGGATGTTCCTCGGGGACAGAGATTTCAGCCCATACACCCTGATCAAGGACCCCCACTGCCTCCTCTCTTTCATTGTGAACAGGGTGTGCAGAAGCTGTTGACAGTTTTTTTTTAGGTCGGCTGATGGGTTTGGAAGAGAGATTTCATGAGATCAATCAGGGCTTTTGACTTTTCTGACAGGTTATTGTGCTTTTGAGGTCAATTGTGCTGGAGAAGTGTTGATAGTAAAACATGGTCCAGCCGGGCTGGATGGTCCCATCTTTATTACATCTTTCAGGCACCTGCATCTCCTGCACCAGCATCTGAAGGGCGCCTGCTCCCAGCCAAGGGTGCAGTCTGGCTGCTGGTCTAGGGAGAGTGGGTTCACTGGTTCTGGAGTTGGCGGGGAGGCCAATGCTGGTGGGGGGATGGGTGCTGGCAGCCCTGGGGGCTCATAAGGAGGGGCAATATCAGTTCTTCCTCTGCGTCACCAGCAAGAATCTGTAGAGGCTCAGGCTTCTGTTGATTATTTGTAGGCTTCTTTGTTGAGGAGACCCTACCCTCTCTCTGCCTACTGCAATCATATCGCACCCAAGGGGGAAGGGTCTGGGTGACTCCTAACCAGAAGTCAATATATGGGAACTGGTCAGGATGACCTGGATCTCCAGTGACGACCCGCCAGACCTGGCAGGCTGTTGGGATATCCAGAGCCTTTTCCAGAGGCCATCCTACACTAAAGGTGGGCCTTTCAGATTCACACAGGGTTTTTAACCTGCTGGGAATTAATTTTACTCTGTAGTCTTTCGAAAATCCCTACCTCAATTTTTTAATCATGGTGTCAAGAGCTGTGGGTTTGCTGTGCCCTGACCCCATGATGTGTCCATGTAATGGTGCCATGACAACAGACAAGGGAGGGATGCCTCATCTAGAGAGGAGACCAATCAGATGCCCGACCGCTCGCACTCCTCTCAGAGACTTTGGTCAGCCTTGACTAAGGTGCACCCGTATAAGTCCCAGGCCAGGTCAGCCGAAGCTGAGTCACTGTTATGTCATGGCAGCTGACCGTGAATACAGCAAAGGGCCCACTCAAATTCCATAGCACAGGCCATGGAATCGATTCAGTGCAGATGGATGGCTTCAGCTACCCTGCACATTCACTCACACACTCAGACCAGAGTTTAAACATTCCCCCCACTGGGAATGTCTACCTGTGAAAATTCTAAGAAGTCTCCGGGAGGTGATCAGGCTCCCCTTCCACCCCAATGGGTGGCAGGGCCTTACCGGATTCAACATCAGAACCAGGTCCTCATCTGCCAAGCCTCCTTGAGTCTGGTAAGAACAGCCGGGAGGGGCCAGCCCAGGGCAACCCAGAGGGAGACTGCTGAGGGATCAGGCGGGGTGCACCTTCTCCATTGCAATTACCCATTCCATCACCGCTCCGCAGTTGCCCCAAACTGGTGGCAACAAAGGGCCAGTGCAGTTGGGTTTCCTGGTTAGGGGAAACAAATGTTATAGAAAATACTGGAAAACCTGGACTGAATCACTGACTGAAGAACCAAGCAGTACTTGGAGGTCTTGGAGTGTTGAGGTTTTATTTTTACATCAGTGGGCTCAGAGGGGAGTAATCTCCCAAGGTCTGAGCCCCGAACAAAGGCAAGGGGAACAATATATATCCTTCTGCTTCCTTATCTGCAACATTTCTACATGCACAGCAAGCAAGCAAAGGGGAGTAAATTTAGAGAGTGAGCTTATGGAGTGAGTGCCTGGTCCAGGGAGAATTAAGGGAGGGTTCTGTTGTTTTGCTGAGAAGTAGAAGGGAGCCAACTGGACTAGACTGCTGTCCTTGTAAATTTTTCCCTATCAACCCATCCTGATGTTACAACAGAAGGCAAAATAGGAGGCTCATTCCCTCCCCACTTTGAATGAAAGCCCCATCATCATCAGGCAAGCAGGAAGTGCTGAACAGGGATGATCATGAATATGCAGCCAGGGGAGCTCTCTCCTCCCATACCCACATGCAACCTACTGACTCTCATGGAAAGAGACACAGGTATCTGGGCAGTATACTGATCGGACCATCAGTATTGCAACCTGGAAAGCACTTTTCTTTCCCATATCCTGGTGTTTCCCTTTCCCTATGTAGATACACCAGGCCACCTAAGATTTAAATAAGACACAAAGTATCATAACAATAATAACCAAAATTTCCTGAACACAACAAAAAAAAATCACCTATGATACCAAGAGTAATAAGATCTTGAGTAGTAAGATCTTACAAGAAAAAAAAAAAAACAATCAATATATACCAATCAAGATGCTGGAAATACCTGATGATGATTTTAAGGCAACTATCACAAATGTTTCAACAAACAACTACAGATTTTCTTGAAAAGGTATTTTAAAAACTGCAAAGATATGGAAGTTATAAAAAAGAAACACCAAAATTATTTGAAAAATTAAAATTTAACAGAAAAGAAGTTTTGCTAGATTTGATTATAGTAGATGATAGAGTCAATGAACTTGAGGACAGATCAATTTATAAAATCTGGACAGAGAGAAAATAGACTAGAAAAAAAATGAACACAGGTGAAGAGAGAATAAAAGATATGATGTTTATAACACTAGAAGCTCAGGACTTAGGAAGAAAGGGCAAGAAACTTAGAGAATATATGAAGAAACCATGACTGAAAAGTTCCCAAAATTGGTGAAAGACAGGAGTCTACATATGAAGAAGCAGAGCAGATCTCCAAATAGGTTTGATCCAAAGAAATCTATGTCAAGACAATAATTTAACAGGTAAACTTATAAAAACTAAAAAAGAAAAGAGTATTGAAAGTGGCCCAAAGAACTAACATATAACCTTTGTGGGATGCCAGCTCAAACGAGCCCATTCCACAGGTGGTGCCCCACAGGCAAGAGGAAGTAGCACGTTCCCCAGCTCGAAAAGAAAAGAACCATCAATCATTCATTTTTTTCCCAGCTAAAGTGCCTTTTAGGATGAAGGTGAAGTAAAGACTGTCTCAGATATAGAGAAACAAAGAAAAAATTTAACAAACCTCCTCTTAAATAAGAACTAAAGGAAGTTCTTCAAATAAAAGGAAACAATAAAAGGCGTTGAAGTGCATCAGAGACTAAGAACAAACAATGGAAAACATAAAAACCAACATAAAAATACCTGGTTTATTACTAAAGGACAGTGATATTACCCAGTGTGTGCTAGTCTAAGGAGGCAAATAATTATGGTTTCTTTAAAATGCTGAATATCTCATCACTCACAATTAACTACACTAGCTTAGAGGTAGTTGTTTTTGGTTGATTTTATATTATCTGCTTTTTACAGTAAGAGTATGTATGTGATGTGTTGGAAAGTCTTCACCATTAAATTGCACAAGTTGCTCTATAATTTTTCCATGGTGAGTTGGTGGACAATGACATTTGACTTCTGACTGAATGACTTCCCACTCTCATTATATTGTTAAATTTTCACCCACTAAGTTTCCTGAAGGTCAGTAATGGCTAAAGGAATTCCCACATGAGGATGTTCATATTTCTAGCCTGAGCTCTGGTGGAAGGACATCCAACGTCCATTACTCACCCTTCCCATCACATTCCTTTCGCGTCTCTGCTGTGTGAGTGTCCTGATGACAAATGAAATGCAATTTCCTTCTGAATGCACTCCCATGTGATCCTATCAAAACGTTCTTAGGATTTCTGCTCTGTCTGCTTTCTGGTGTACAGCAAAGCAGCTCCTCCCTTTTAGTGGAAGGGTACCTTCCAGATGAATCTTCACTTTGCCTGAGACCTCTCACTTTGGATATGAGGTTCCACCCTAGGGTAAGTTTTCTCATACTTTGTTGTGAGGAGTGGTTTCTAAATTCCTATACTCATCAACCTTCCCTGCTGCAAGGTGTGTAGCACTAATAATTAATTCTGAAATGCTTTCAAAATATTTCCATTAGTGTCTGTATTAGTCTGGGTTTTCCAGAGAAACTGAAATGATAGGAGACTATATATACACATGTATGTATAATGAATTGGTTCAAGTGGTTATGGAGGCTGAGAAATAATATCTACCATCAGGAAGCTGGAGACCCAGGAGAGCTGATGGTGGAGTTCCAGCCTGAGTCTGAGCTTGAAGGAAATGAAATACCAGACTGAAGACAGTCAGGCAGAGAGAAAAATTATCTCTTACTCAGATTTTTTTCTATTCAGGACTTCAGTGGATTGTATGAGGCCCAGACATATTGGCGAAGGCAATTTGCTTTCATCATCCCACATGACCAAATTGTTGGGAGCCGGGGCTATGTTCCTTCCCCCATGTCTGAACGCAGCATGGGAAAGCACAAGCTTGAGAGCAACCGGTGCAGTCCTTGGAAGTTATCTGCTCACAAAAACATATCTTGTCCTTGAAGATGAGCCAAGACTCCTCACTCTGAAAATAGGGAGACCTTGAGGATGTATGAAAACACCTCCCCACCAGCGCCACCTAAGGTCCAATTATCTCCTGACCCACCCCTTACTTGCTACTTGTATAAATTGAGCCTGTAAACAATAAACTTCGCCAGCTTGATCAGACATCCTGTCTTGCTGGTCATTCTTTGTGTCTCTTGCTTGTCTCATTTCTGCAGGCATCTCCGGCACACTCCACGTTCATCCCGCGGGCCAGGACAACTGGCGCCCAACGTGGGACCCTGGGACTCCTGCTGAAATGTCTGCTCGGAAGCCCTGGCCAGGCATTCTTCTGAGTCATCACACAGGTATTGACCTGATGTGGACTCTGCGTTGAGGATCACTGCGGATCACCCGTCCGTAATACAGATCCCGGAGAGGTGAGTAGATGCAGCACCCAAGCAAGCATCTTAAATACCTTTTGTGAGTTCTCACTGATCCCCTCCCTCTAGTTTGCTGCCGCAATTTATTCCTTGTTTTGTCCTCTGGTTGTTCCTCTCTGAAAACCTTGTGCTTACTTTGGGCTAATGGTCGTTCACCTCTAGGGCCTGCACAAGGGACTCTGATTACAGAGTCCCTGCCCTAGAGGGTCCGAGCAAGCGGATTATACTTGCTGATTGTCCTACATAAGCAAGGGCTCACCTGAGCTGATAAGAGTGCCTCCAGTAATTCAGAACATTGGCGTGGTTGCGGCTGCATTAGTATAATTCCAAGTTACATAGAGTTGAAATCCCAGCCGTCCGAATGGGCAACTCACTGAACTCCCACGAGGTATTTCTTAGCGGACTCAGGGAGTCCCTCAGGACACGAGGAGTAAGGGTTAAAAGAAAAGATCTTAGACAATTTTTTTCCTTTATTCATGAGACTTGCCCCTGGTTTCCCCTCGAAGGCACTATCAATCATAAATGTTGGAAAAGAGTTGGTGATGCCCTCCAAGACTTTTATCAGACCTTTGGACCTGAAAAAGTCCCTGTTTCAGCATTTTCTTACTGGAACCTTATTCACGACATACTTGAGGTTCATTCTTAAGATCCTGACATTAAAGATATAATTAAAACAGGAGAAATAGCCGTTAAGGAAAACTCCCGACCACCCTCTGCCTGTCCTTCAGTATCCGTAGATATCCCTGAAGACCCCACTGCCCCTATTAAAGAATCTCCTAAACCTCAACCTAATATAAAATCTCCAGACACTCACGATAAACCTGATCCTCCTAAAATCTCAAATATCTATCCTTCACTCACATCTTTAAAACACCAAACAAATCATTTAAACATAAACAATGAAGAGTCCTTAGAAGAACAAGCCGTCCACTATCATGCAAATGAAGACCCCTGGCGCCTTATGGCACCAGCCCTTTATAGTGCCTCTAATAAAAGCTTCAGACCCCCTCCATATAAACCTATTTCCCCTCTACGTGCTCCTATATTTCAAATCCTTGATCTAGAGTCATTTCACAAATTCCCCCTTTCAATTGACCCCATCCGACAAGCAAAAATTTCTCTAACCAAAGAAGTTTCTTCACTTAAAGACATTTAACAAAAACATGAACATGTTCAGCTCATTAAAGAGATTAAAGCCCTTGACGCCGAACTAACATCATTAAACCCCATGCAGACTCCCTCACTCCCCAACAAACCCATAAAGAAAGTGAAACCTAAAAGCCCAATCCTAGCCTTCCCAATCACTCGTGGTCACCCGCTCACCCACGGTCGCCGCCCAGAACCCCCCCCCGAAGTCAGAGAGGAGAGCGAAGACGAGAACGCCCCAGACTCCCAAGACCCAGATATTCCAAACCAAGAACAGAGTTCTGAGGGAGAGCCCTCAGACAATGAAGAGTCTGGTGATCGTATAGAAAAACCAGCTAAAGCCCAGAAATACCGCCGCCTTAACCTTAACCCTCGATGCCTGCGCGGTTTACATTGGGCTAAAGAATGCCGTTCTAAGACAACTATTGAAGGCACACCCCTCCTCAGTAGCCCCAGAGGAGCCAAACAAGCTTGTGACTCAGATCAGGGCTCTAGTAGCGAAAAGTCACACAGTCCCTGCATTTATCAGACAGGCAGGGGCCTCTTGAGGAATGACAATAGCTCAGGCAGAAAAAACTAGGAAAACTAACTGAGAGCAATTCGATCCCTAAACTCTAAAAAGAAGTATCTTATCTTCTGCACACAAACCTGGCCCCAGTACAAACTCTGATTAGAGAGGCTTGGCCCCTGAAAGAATATGCAATATAATGTTATGCAGCTAAATATATTTTGCCACAAGGAAAGAGGATAGTCAAGAGTTCCATGAATTGCTACAATGTAGAGCTAGTTTTCTGAATTCTTTTAGTGAACATCTATTCTATTTATTAAGTTCATCACTGTCTTTGAGAATTGAGAAGTCTTAAACTAAACTCCCTGAGATAGAAGAAATTTATCTTCTGCAATACAGCCTGGCTTTAAATGACTGGAGCTAGTATTGTACTTGCATTTCATTTCCAGCCCCCTAGACACACATAGTCCCTATCAGTTCAGAGCCTTCATCGGCCCTGTTAGTCTGGGGCTGTCTAAACCTTAACCCAGTTATGTAAACTGCTTGCCTGTAGAGTGTATTCTTGAAAACTGAAGTACTTTTCATCAAATAAACTAAGAAGAAAGAAGACCATTGAGTATTAGAAACTCAAATCTTTATGTCAGTTTGTCTGTGTATATGTATTTGTATGAAGAGTGTTACTAACTGTAGTCATTATGTCTCAGTCTGTATGTTTGTGTGTCTAAGTGTGTAAAAAAAAAGATATATATATTTTCTACCTCCGGAGGGTATTAATAAAATTGATTTAAAAACAAGCACTTGTGAAAATTGGGCATTCTAAAACTTCCAGAAAATCTAATTAAAAAATATTATGCATTAATGCTAATTTAAGCTTAACTGAAATGGACATGTCTTTATAGTTATTAGCTGTCAAGTTTACTTAAAGTCATTTAAGTTGATGTTACCTGTTAAATATTCCAAGAAAATACTTAAAGAAAAGCTTGACTTTGATGTGTGGTGAAAGTTTTATAAGTAATTTAGCATGGTTGCTAAAAATAAGTAAACAAGTGTAGCAAATAAACCTTTTAATAATAATACTGTATTAATCTATAATAATGTATATATCTGCAAACAGCCTGAGAATTTTTGTGGTAACCAAAATTCTTAAAGTTTGCCAAGTTATTTAAGAAAATAAGATCTTAATATTAAAAAGACTAAGCTAAGTGTTGTTAACAACTATGTAACCTTCTGAATTCGCTTTTAAACTTTCTTATTATCATTCCAGTTAAATATTAAGTGTTATTTAATAACTATAATTCTATTTGGGCAAGTGCCTTAAAAACTTTTGACAACTTCCCAAAACCAAAATTTAGAAAGGTATTTTTACCTCTCAATTAACTCTGATATTTTCCAGAGGGCCCCTGGAACATATCAGTAGAATTTCTTCTCTTAATCAAGAAAATATTTGACTAATTTGGCTTATTTACCCGATATATACTTACCTGGAAAGCACTGTCAAAAGGAATAATACTAAACTTTATTATTGAATCTTTCATGTTACATAAACATCACTCTTCCCCCTAAAGTGCTTAGTCTTGATTCCCAATTAAATTTACCTGTTACTGTAAATGTGTATGTATTAATTGTACTCATGTGCCCTCTTATTATAATTCTTCAATCAATGTAAATGGTCTTCTGGATATAGACTTCCAAATAGTTGAGTATTTTTGCGTAATAACAAAAGATACCAAGCCCTTTCTCCACACTATCGAGGTGTTTGTAGTGTGGGACGCATTCTTCCTGCTCTAATAGACCACCTGGATATAAGCACAAGAGACTTCTCTGAGTTCTGCCATCTGACTGTGATGAAAACTTGAAACTTTGAGGTCCTGTCGCTGTTGCAGTTGCAGCTGCATTCCTCCTGCCAGTTCCTAGACTTGTCATTGGAATGCAGAAAGAGATATCTAAGTTGGCCTGTGCATATAGCAATACAACAAATTTGATTGCTTCTGTATTATCTGAACTCAACCAAAAACAGAGAATTGCGAGCTGCAGTGCTTCAGAATCGCGCTGCTGTGGACTGTCTGATGTTAAAAGAGCATGTAAGATGTGATCAGTTTCCAAGAATGGGCTGTTTCAATTTCTCAAACTACTCAAAATCAATTAGATGATATCCATCATATTGTCAATAAGTTTTTACAAATGCCTAAGCTATTTAACTAGTTTTTTAGTTTCATTAGATATAACTAGTAATTGTAAGTCTGCCTTTGTTATGTATCTATATTCCTATTGTTAATGTGTATATGTAATTTAACTAGCAGTTTGTTAAAACCTATATATATATTCAAGTTATGTCTGTCTTTCGACATGTTCAAAGAACCCCTGAATAGTGTCTGGCATGCTGTCACACCTCTCTTAACCCTAAGCATTTTATGTCTTCTATTGCTGTTACTAGGGCCTTGTGTCCTTTGCAGCATGTGGAAACTCATCCAACAAGCCTTAAGAGACCATTTGAAATTGCAGACAGCCCCCCACTTGTAAATCATAAGATCTAAAGTCAAGTATGGTAGCCAGTGACGGGTAAGATACGGTTGAATGGTAAATACCAACCTAAGACAGGGAGTGGTCGACAGAGGACTATGCCCCCATGACGGGTAAGGATTTACTTCAACCATACAACCTAAGACAGGCACATACCTTGACCCAGTCTGAGTTAGGCTGGTTATTTTATTAAAGAAAAAAGGGGGAGATGTTGGGAGCCAGGGCTATGTCCTTTCCCCCACGTCTGAACGCAGCATGGGAAAGCACAAGCTTGAGAGCAACCGGTGCAGTCCTTGGAAGTTATCTGCTCACAAAAACATATCTTGTCCTTGAAGATGAGCCAAGACTCCCCACTCTGAAAATAGGGAGACCTTGAGGATGTGTGAAAACACCTCCCCGCCAGCGCCACTTAAGGTCCAATTATCTCCTGACCCACCCCTTACTTGCTACTTGTATAAATTGAGCCTGTAAACAATAAACTTCGCCAGCTTGATCAGACATCCTGTCTTGCTGGTCATTCTTTGTGTCTCTTGCTTGTCTCATTTCTGCAGGCGTCTCCGGCACACTCCACGTTCGTCCCGCGGGCCGGGACACCAAATGTTAATTTCATCTAGAAATATCCTCCCAGACTTACGCAGTAAAAGATTTGGTAAAATAAATGGGAACCCCTTAGCCCAATGAAGTTGATACTTAAAACTAGTCATGACAGTGTCGTATTATGTATGTTTTTCTTATGACTAGATTCACTATATTATGTTATTGCTCTTCTCAAACAGTTTTTTCATGGATGATGGATACAACTGATTTAGAAATGTATTTAGGTGTACCCTGAACTTCTCCAAAACATTTCTAGGTCTCTATTCTTCCAGGGAATTCTGACTTAGAAAACAAGAACTCTTGTCCTGGGCTCTTCTCCTCATTTCACCTGAAGAATCACATCAGGTCTGATCATGTGACATCTCAACGAGTCTCAGTGGCAATAGTTTCCCAACACCTCACACCTATTTATGGTCTTCTGAGAAAGGTCCAGGTGCTCTTGCAGCACCTGGCGAACTGCACAGACCTGTCCCTGGAGACAAGGCCTGCTTGTGAGCCCTGCCTTGGGATTTCTGACAGTTGACCTGGTTTACTCCAGGCTGCCATTCTGAAGAAAGGGAGGATTTGGTAAAAGGCAAGTCCCAGTCAAGCCAAGTTCAGTCCACCCCCAGCTGGAACTCCCTCTGTTTGTTATTTAAAGATGGACTTTTACAATGTTAAAATTACCATTCAATGACTAGTGATGCGGAGCATCTTTCCATGTGTCTATTGACCATCTGAATTTCTTCTTTGGAGAACTGTCTGTTCAGCTCCTCTGCCCATTTTTTAATTGGATTATTTGCTTTTTGCTTGTTCAGGTATGTGAGCTCTTTATATATTTTGGATGTCAAACCTTTAGCGGATCTGTCATTTATGAATATATATTCTCCCATACTGTAGGATACCTTTTTGTTCTATTGATGGTGTCCTTTGCTGTACAGAAGCTTTCCAGTTTGATATGGTCCCACTTGTTCATTTTTGCTTTTATTTCCCTTGACCAGGGAGATATGTTCATGAAGAAGTTGCTCATGTTTATGTTCAAGAGATTTTTGCTTATGTTTTTTTCTAAAAGTTTTATAGTTTCATGACTTACATTCAGGTCTTTGATACTTTTCAAACTTTTACTTTTGTGTATGGGGTTAGACAGTGATCCAGTTTCATTCTCTTACCACATGAGATATAACCTCACACCAGTAAGGATCACCACCATCGAAAAGACAAACAACAACAAATGTTGGCGAGGTTGTGGAGAAAGGGCAACCCTCCTACATTGCTGGTGGGAATGTAAATTAGTTCAAGCATTGTGGAAATCAGTATGGAGGTTCCTCAAAAAACTCAAAATAGAAATACCATTTGAACCAGGAATCCCACTCCTAGGAATTTACCTTAAGAATGCAGCAGCCCAGTTTGAAAAAGACAGATGCACCCCTATGTTTATCATAGCACTATTTACAATAGCCAAGAAATGGAAGCAACCTAAGTGTACATCAGTAGATGAATGGATAAAGAAGATGTGGTACATATACACAATGGAATATTATTTAGCCATAAGAAGAAAACAAATCCTGCCATTTGCAACAACATGGATGTAGCTAGAGGGTATTATGCTCAGTGAAATAAGCCAGGCAGACAAAGACAAGTACCAAATGATTTCACTCATCTGTGGAGTGTAAGAACAAAGAAAAACTGAAGGGACAAAATGACAGCAGAATCACAGAATCCAAGAATGGACTAACAGTTACCAATGGGAAAGGGACTGGAGAGGATGGGTGGGAAGGGAGGGATAAGGGTGGGGAAGAAGAAAGGGTGCCTTACAATTAGCATGTATAATGTGGGGGGGGGGCCTGGGGAGGACTGTACAACACAGAGAAGACAAGTAGTGATTCTACAGCATCTTACTACACTGATGGACAGTGACTGTAATGGGGACTTGGTGAAGGGGGAAGCCTAGTAAACATAATGTTCTGCATGTAGTTGTAGATTAATGGTAACAACAATAACAAAAAAATTACCATTCAATATGATCCTTTAGAAAAATATCTCCTAATCAATGTATGCTCATTTTACTTACTGTCTTTAAGTACTCAGCTTTTGGCTAGTCCCCAAATCCATAGTCCCCAAATCCCTAAGAAACACATTAGAGCAAGTGTTCTAAAATGGTCCTCAAAGTATGCAGAAAACAGAGTTGCAACTGGTCATTGAATTTCAAAAGAGTGTAACAAATACTAGAGATTAGCCTCTAATCAGGACATATTTGATTAAATTTTCTGATTTATGTTAAACAGAATTAAACAAGGGATTAAAGGTATCTTTTCTGCCCTTAAATAGACTGCTTATGCTTAAGCACTAACATATTTGGACAAGAGAAAAGGTAAAATTCAGTGTTTATTGGCTCATATGATGTTTCACCATTTATTTTCAGTTGTGAGTAAATATAATTTTCAAACACACATTAAAGCAGACCAATTGACTTGATGAAATTTTCAGCCTGATTGCCTATTTACTGGAATTAATCAACAGGTGTGGAAATATGAAATTAATTTTAGACCAACAGTACTGGAATAGGTATTATTATTATTATTATTTTTTTTTTTTTGAGAGGGCATCTCTCATATTTATTGATCAAATGGTTGTTAACAACAATAAAATTCAGTATAGGGGGGTCAACGCTCAATGTACAATCATTAATCCATCTCAAGCCTAATTCTCATCAGTCTCCAATCTTCTGAAGCATAATGAACAAGTTCTTACATGGTGAACGAATTCTTACATAGTGAATAAATTCTTACATGGTGAACAGTACAAGGGCAGTCATCACAGAAACTTTCGGTTTTGATCATACAATATGACCTATAAACAATCAGGTCAAATATGAATATTCATTTGATTTTTGTACTTGATTTATATGTTGATCCCACATTTCTCCTATTATTATTATTATTTTTATTTTTAATAAAATGCTGAAGTGGTAGGTAGATGCAAGATAAAGGTAGAAAACATAGTTTAGTGCTGTAAGAAGGCAAATGTAGATGATCAGATGATCAGGTGTGTGCCTATGGACTAAGTATTAATCCAGGCTAGACAAGGGCAGCAAGACATCCACGGATGCAGAAGATTTCTCTCAAAGCAGGGGGGGTGAGGTTCTGAGCCTCACCTCTGTTGATCCCCAAATTCTCACCAGATGGCCCCCCTGAGACTGTGCCTGTCTTAGGTTGTTCCTCCCTTGAGGAATCTTACCCGTCTCTGGCTAACCAGTCATCTTCCGGGGCCATACAGGGAAATGTAAAGTTGGTAAGTGAGAGAGAAGCCTTATTGTTTGAAAAGGTTAGCTTTTTACTTCTTTGCAGATTTATGCCCTGTGGCTTCTATGCCCAGCACTTGTCTCGAGGTATCTTTACCACCTGGAGGAATTATGATACTCGGTAAATTCGATATGAGGCACGAATTCTATTTAAGGTTTGTAATTAGGAAGGAAGAAGAAAAGCTATAGATGTAGCATATGAAGGAAACTTGGGAAGATTGATTATTTCTTTGACATATCTTCTTGTATAGTACCTTAAGTATGTATAGGTTTTAAACTACTAACTAATTTGCACACACATATTAACATAATAGGAATACGGTGACATAAACAAAGCAAATCTATAATTACCATCCATCTCCAGTGAAGCCAAGAAAACCATTTAGGCACCCTAGGCATTTGTGAAAATTTATCTATGATATGATGGATATTGTCCAACTGTACTTGAACCATCAGACAAATTAAAGCAGCCCATTTCTGGGATCTGTTCACATCCCATATGTTCTTTTAACCATAGATAGTCTATAGTCATGAGATTTTGGAGTGCTACAACTTGCACCCCTCCCAACTCCTGGTTGAGTTCCAACAGTACAGATCCGGTCAAATTCGTTGTCTCACTGTATGCACATGCCAGCCTAGACATCTCCCTCCTCATTCTTATGGCAAGTCCAGGAGACGGTGGGCTGGATGCAGCCACAACTGCAGCATCGTCCGGATCCCTGTGGAGGCTTTTTGATGATCATCCCCCGGCACAAGTCCTCCAGAGAGTGCTGATGCCGGAAGCTCCTCCTCATATCATATCTTAGTTCATTTTCTGGGTATCCAAGCTAGGCCTTGATCTTCTGCGTAGAAACAAACAGACCCTTTGCCCACACTTTGACATGCTCTCTATACCACTGTGCAGAACTCATTGGAGGTCAGCACACAGTAACTGCTTTTTTTTTTTTTTTTAATTAAGAGAAAGGAATATTATCAGAAAAGAGTACCTCCATAGCTGATCATCTGACACCCTTTAAGTGATCAACATTAAGGATATTTAAAGCATGCGTTGATCTTTGATTTACCAATAGTTTTATCCTGTTAAGGAGTAATCCCCCTTTTCTTTCTTTCTTTCTTTCTTTTTTTTTTTTTTTAATTTTTAATCTACACTTACATGAAGAATACTATGTTTACTATGCTCTCCCCTATATCAGGTCCCCCCTAACAACCACATTACAGTTACTGTCCATCAGCTTAGCAAAATGTTGTAGAGTCACTACTTGTCCTCTCTGTGTTGTGCAGCCCACCCTCCCCTTGCTCCCTCCCCCCCATGCATGCTAATCTTAATACCCCCCTTCTTCTTCCCCCCCCTTATCCCTCCCTGCCCACCCATCCTCCCCAGTTCCTTTCCCTTTGGTACCTGTTAGTCCATTTTTGGGTTCTGTAATTCTGCTGCTGTTTTGTTCCTTCAGTTTTTCCTTTGTTCCTATACTCCTCAGATGAGTGAAATCATTTGGTATTTCTCTTTCTCTGCTTGGCTTATTTCACTGAGCATAATACTCTCCAGCTCCATCCATGTTGCTGCAAATGGTTGGATTTTTCCACTTCTTATGGCTGAGTAGTATTCCATTGTGTATATGTACCACATCTTCTTTATCCATTCATCTACTGTGGAATAGGTATTATTAAATATAAATTTTGCTATGTAAATATACCACATAAGAATCTATATTGATAATACTCTTTTCTTATTTTGGCCCATGTAATATGATTAAAACATGAACTTAAAAGTGTCAGTATTTTTCTGCTACAATAAAGTTTTGCAAGATTATTCCATTGATGACTTTGCCTGTTATTTTTCTTTTTAATGTTGGCAAAAAACTGTATTGACATCTAGGCACATGGAAAACTAGCAGCGCTAAAGTGGTATCAGTGATTTTGAATTATCTAAAATAAACACATGCTATTTCTTTATGAGAATATCACATACAGAATAATTAAATTTGGAGAGAATAGTTTGTAATTTAAGTCCAGTCTAGAATCCTAAACCCAAGTGTATATGAAGTTACAATGTATGCTTTTATATCAGGTTGATTACCAAAATAGTATAGATCTTATACAGGGACATTAGAAAGCTTCCCATGAGCCTGGGAAGTCAATCTCTGAGGGTTAGATTATGAGGTCATCAAATAAAAGAACTGACCAGATTTATACAAAACTAGATGAAAATGGCAGGAATAATTCCAATTGGCAATACTGGAAAATAATATCAGTCATACAAAGAAATATAGATAAAGAGAGACAAATTTTGGCATTCTCCATTCTCCAAGGTGTGAATCCAACTAACATGAATTTACAGTAAAAAAAAAAACACAGTTGACCCTAGAACAACTCAGGTTTGAATGACACAGGTCCATTGATATGCAGAATTTTTTCAATAAATGTATTGGAAATGATTTTTTTGAGATGTGACAGTTTTTAAAAAGCACTTTATTTTCTCTATCTTTATTGTAAGAATACAATATAGAATACCTATAACACAAAATATGTGTTGATCAACTGTTCATCTCATCAGTAAGGCTAACAGGAGGCTGTTAGTGGTTGAGTTTTGGGAGAGTCATAAGCTATATGAGGTTTTTCAACTGTGTAGGGTAAGGACTGCAGCCCCCACTGCTCAAGGATCAGCTGTGTAGTCCTCTGGGGTATGTGGGCTTACCTGAAACCGATCATCTAACCCTTCGAACCACATGAAGGCTGCTCCACTGACACTTCTTTCAGTGAGTAGAAACTGTCTTTCCAGTTCTTATGTCAACCACTTTGAAGCCCATTTTTGACTCCTTGAATTCTCTGATGCTATATGTCCAACATTTTCCTCTGTCTCAATGATAAAAATATATCCAGAATGTTCTGAAGTTATATTTCCATTTAAAAAATGTGTCTAGTTGGTCCAGGAGAAATTACAACATTCACCCTGGTCTGATACAAATAACTTTTTTAAACATTTCCCAAATAATGAAGGTTAAAAATTTAGAACATCTTATCTCTTTTAACACACTATCACTTTTTATTTTATTGGGCTCTTAATTATTCATACAATTAAGTTACAGAAGATACCACTATTATGACATGATGGATTAAAGAATTATGTATACTCACCTATATGTTTACTTTCCACTCTACTCTTCATTCCTTTTGCAGTTGTAATTTTTCCAAATGCAATTGTTATACGGCCTACTTCGTTCTGCCTTCAGATGGATACCTTCTCCTTTTTCCCAAAAAGTAAGCACTACCTTACCTAACATTGGGACCACCTTTGATGACAGCCACTCCAATGTGCTGTATTGTGTTATTTCTTAATGGTTAGCCTTCTTGATGACTGTATTGTGGAATCGTTTTTCACACATTTATTTAAACATCAAGATACCCCCTTTGGGAGGCAGTATGCATTCAATTATTTCAATTTTTTGTCCAATTGCTTTCTTTTCTCTGTTGCTTTGTAGAAGCTCATTATATGGGAGAAGAGCCTTTGGTCACTTCCATATGTGTCAAGTATCTTCTCACTTCATAATTTGCATATTCATTCTTCATTCATATCATACAGTTAATTACTAACCTTCTCCTTTTTGGGTAATAATTTTTTGTTCCAAAACAAAAAAATTTTACCCACTTCAAGTTTATGAAGTTATTCTCCTGTTTTCTCTTAGAAAATTTGTTGTTTTGCTTTCATATTTAGAAAAACATTGTATCCAGAGCTGATTTTGGGGTATAATTTCACATAGGACTACATTTACAGTTTTTCATAAGAACTACTAATTGAACCTGCCTTATCTGTTGAATACGACAGGTTTAATTGGTAATTGTTTACTATATTTGTTGAAGAGACCATCTTTTTCTTACAATTCTGAAATGCCAACTTTCTCATTAAACAACTATTCATGCCTTAATGGATCTCTTTTGCAATCTCTATTCAGTGCCATGTTTCTATTTATCTCCTGATAGACAATTGCTCTCTTAAAAAGGAGTCCATGGATTTTTCAAATGAATTATGCATTCTGGAGAGGAGGACTTCAAAGATATCTAAGTATGTCTTGGTTCTTTTGAATCCAACTTTAGATTCACTTTCTCAATTGAAAAGAAAAAGACCTTCTGTGATTTTCATTCAGATTTCATAGATTTCAGAATCAGTTAGGAACAATTAATATTGTGTATTATTAAATATTATAATAAATAAGCATACTATATTCCTCAAATTATTTTCATCTTCCTTAATTGTCTATTGTGCGACCATGCTTGCATAGGCATTCTGTCATTATCGTTATCCTTTTCTTACATTGCTAGTCTTGGTTTCATAATATTGTGTTGATGGTACATTGTTGATATTAGTCTTAATTTCCCATTTTTGTATTTCCCCTGTCTTATTTCATATCAAGATTATGCTGGCTTCTTAAACTGATTTTTAAAGTAATATTTTATATCTCTGGAAGATTTTATGAAAATTGCATTATACTTTCCTAAAATACTTTGTAGAATTTAACAGTGACCTTTAATGTTTTTATTGCTTCTTTTATAAATGTTAGTAAATTTTTTTCCAAACATTTCTGATATTCAGGAAAATGGATAGTAAGTGGTTATTCATACAATGGGATACTGCATAGCAATTCAAACTCATGATGCACTGAGCTAAGGTACTCCTTGTCAAAAGGTTGTATGCTGAATAATTTTATTTATGAAATACAAAATGACATGTGAAGATAAAAATGAGCATAATGCTTTTCTGTGGGGAACTGAGAAGGGAAATATGTAAATTTTTGCCGTGTTGGGAAATTTCTTTCTTAATATAGAGTTTGGTAACATGGCATATGCATGTGTAAAAATTCGTTCAGCTATGCACTTAAGATGTGTACACTTTACTCTCTATAAGGTGTACCTCAATAAAAGCATGAATCAGAAAATATGATCGGGTGTTTTTGTAAGAGATGTGAAAGGACAATCTGTAAAGCTGCAAAGTGATACTCAGTCCCATTAACAATCTGGGAAATACAAACTAAACCAAAGGAAGGTGCCACTTCACAGCCACCAAATAGACAAATTTGAAAATGTGAACAATGCATTTTTTGATGAGGATGTGAAGGAACTGAGAAAAAATAATCCTTAGGTCCTCTTCTCCTAGATGTCTGAATAAGGTTCAGTGCTGCACAATGCATGTGTGGATTAGTACAGCTACAATAGGAAATAAGTTATCATTAACAAGCAAATTTTAGAATTAAAAAAAAAACCCTACAACACTTTTCATTTTAGATAGGAACCCAAGAAAAGTGGTTGGATCTGTGTGTGCATCAAGAGTTAAGGATGAATTCCAGAAACATGTTGATGGTACCCAAGGACACAATTATATGTCAGTGCCTTAATTCATTTTGTTACAGTTAAAAAGGGGAAAACATAAAATTATAAAGAATATAAATATATAAGGATAAATATAATATACTTATATATAATACACAAAATATGTATGCTATAGGTCTTAAATAATAGATTACATAGAAGCAAATAAATGTATTTAGATATAGTCATAAATGGAATATGCTATAGAAGTGAAAATAAGTGCATATAAATTAATCTTTAGAGATAATATAGAATTTAAAGATGCAAGTTCAGAATAATTATAAATATGATTCTCCTGTATGAAGTTCTAGCCTTGCAAAACTAGAAAATATTTTGGCGAATGCAATGAAATGTGCTGCAAGACTGTAAGGAGAGCAAGAGCATGACAAGCACGCCAGTCAGGAAAGCGCCAGGTGCAACTGACAAGCAGTTTGGGTGTGATAATGAGAGGTTACAAGGTTAATTCTTGCTTTGTAGGCAATAAGACAATCTAGAGTCTAAATTAATCATCAAAAATAAGAGTAAAAAGAGAGTTTGAAATAATACTATGCACAGCAGTTATTCTCAAGACAAAATAATGTTTTGTGCAGAATTTAAGGTACCAAGTTGCCAAAGAGAACATGCTCTGAGATGTTAGTAGTCACTGTGGTTTTAACTAAGATTTTAGTTGATTTGGTGGTCTGTGTAGATAAAGGTATTTGAGGTAAGTGGTAGAACTGGGAGTAATGGTAGACTAGATTGCTGTTGGTTGAGGAGGGGACATGGAAGTAAAAATGTGGACTCTGCCCATAATGGCTATACTTTCAACTTAGGAGGATAAAATAGGAACAATTAAAGAGGATCACGTATTTGCTTGTTGTAAGAAAAGGGGCTCCATTAATTTGTTAGACAAAAGGATTCAAACAGACCTCAGTCTTTATAAGGAAAATAGATTAAAGCTGTGTTTTGAGGTGATTTTATTTTGTCCTAATTAAGTATCAATTATCATGGAGAAGTTACACAGTTTTGCACTTTACATTCTTCAAAGATTAACAGCAATGTAATAATTCTAGTAAGAAAGAGGATCAATAATCACATGCTATACGTGGAAAGAATGAGTAGAAGCTGGCAGTTGTCAAAGTTGCTTTTCTACATCTTAAGGTAATTATTAATAGCTTTCTCACTTCTGGCATATTCGTGTGAAGTACATTAAGGAGTAATTTTTTTAATACTAGGAATGACTTCCTTGTTTGAATTTAGCACCTCAGGGGCATGGGAAACTGTAGCTACAAGTATTTCTAACGAAATCATTTCAGGAGCCACGATTCCTATATTTATCGACATTGACACACATATTTTTGATAACATCAGAACAGTATGTAACTGGGACTTAACTGGGGCAAGCATGTTGGAGAAGGGTAATGAGACTTGTCTTGATGCTGTATTTTCAGATTCAGAAGATTAATTTGACTTAGAGCGTGTGTTTGCTTGCTGGGGAGGATAAGAACAGAATCATGGATACCTGGATGGAAGTCATACGACCTCCTCCAAGCCCTCCTAGAAGTCATTGCTCACAAATGTGCCCTGTTTTCAATCATACTGCTAATTCTTGCTAAAGAAAACACTTGAAGGGATGTAAGAACATGAAACACAGAATATGTTCACCACCCATATTAATTCCTCTCCCTAATGCCCTGACTTACAATAATGTCCTGAGAAATCTTTGTTAAGAAAGCTTCCCACCATCTATTGAAGGTATAGGAAAAACATGCCTGTGTCCCACTCTCGAGGAGACGATAACAATTATCTTGATTATACTAACTTACTAAATGCTTACTCTGCTAGATCTTTTTGTATTGCATCAATACTCTGAAAACCCAGCATCACAGGTATTGTCATCCACATATTTCATTTGGGAAATAGAAATCATAGAAACTTGTGTGACTAGCCGGAAGTCCTACAGATAGTAAAATAATGAAATTTATATTGAATTATTTTCTTTTATTCTAAATTTTATTTCTCTCAATTTCAGTGTATGGCTTCAATAGTAATAAACATTTTTTAAGTTTATTGTCATTTATAAGAAGTGTGACGAGATTGATTACAACCTTTTTACTTTCTAAAAACATAGAAGCAAAGATTCCACTGAACAGGCCATCAAAATACCTGGTTCTCCCATTTGCTTATCATATAAATTCAAGCAAGCCAATTTTTAGAGACATTTTGCCTCAAATATAAAAATCAAACAAAGGTAGTTGTACTTCATATCTCAAAACCATTTCAGAGATGTTACAGCAATCATGTTACAAGTTATTTGAAATACTTTGTATAATCAGTATGACACTGGAAACATACCACTTTACTTAAATTTTAATCCCGGACTGGTCAGCTACCATATTATCGATAATTCAGAGATCATATCAAAAGAAGTCACTCAAGAGATGGAGATAAAATGAGAATTTCCACTACCAGTCTCTTGAGCAACTAGAAAATTGGTAATTTGCCTAATGTAAAGCAAAAACGTTTTCATGAGGAAAAGTACTAACTTGTTGGTTGAAATGATAAAGGCTGGAAATGGATTCTCATTGGAGAAATTAAGGCTATTCAAGGCATATGGGTTAGTTTAGAAGCACTCCCATTCACCTCTGAAGGATCATGCCAAGTAGCTTGATCCTTATCAGCTCTCTGAATTTCTGAAGGCACAATTCCTGGAGAATGTCATTATATAACTACATGAAAAGACAAAAGACTGGAAGTCACTGAACTATGGAACAGGCTGGATGAATGACTATCTGTTAATGAATGTTAATAAATATCCTTTATTGTAGCAGAATTTAATGGGTTTGATGGACTCTTACACCTCATATACCTCCAACAACTGTTATTGACAAAAAAATCCCTATAATAAATTTCTTGGTCTATACCCAAAAGAATTAATATCCTCATACAATTACATGTACACATAGGGTAGTTTACAATAGTCAAACAGTGGAAGCAACCTAAATGTGCATCAGTGGATGAATGGATAAAGAATTAGCAGTGTAGACCTACAATGGAATCTTCTTCAGCCATTAAAAGGAATGGAGTACTGATACATGCTGTACATGTGGATGGACCTCAAAAATATTATACCAAGGCACAGCAACCAGATTGAAAGGATGACATATTTTGTGATCTATCAAAACAAAAAATCTGGAATAGGTAAATCCATAGAGAGGGAAAGCAGCCTGGTGGTTGTCAAGGGCCACAAGAAGGTGGGGGAAGGCAGAGTAGCTGGCCAATGAGCCCTGGGCTTCCTTTTGGAGTGACGAAAAACTTTTGTAACTCAATAGAGTTCGTGGCTGCAAAGAATCTGAATATATTAAATGCTAATGAGCAGATCTCTTCAAAATGGTTATTTTTGTATAATGTGACTTTCACCTCAATTAAAAAATAAAAAAGTGTCTTGTTCACCTTAATTGGTTTAGGGCAGCTCACAGTACCTCAACAAAGTGTGTTAAAATGTTCTGTAAATATTAAAATACTGTGAAATAAGAAGTGTCATTTTTATGGTGGTATCATTGATATGTAATTTTCTTTTGGTTTAGAGTATACAACAGTGATTCAACAGTTATCCATGATATTAAATCCTTACCCCCACTAGTGCAGTTACTATCTGTCCACATAGGAAGATGTTACAAAATCAAAGGGTATAATTCTCCATGCTGTACTACCAACCCCATGACCAATTTATATTATGATTGATAATTTTTGTGGCCTTTTATCGCCTCACCCTTCCCACCAACCCACTGCAACCTTTCCCCATAGTAACCATCAGTCACTTCTTGGTGTCTCTGAGTCCACTGCTGTGTATTCATTTTGTGTTGTTTTGTTTTAGATGCCACAAATAAGTGAGATCGTATAGTATTTGTCTTTCTCTGCCTGGCTTATTTCTCTTAGTATAATACCCTCTAGGTCCATCTATACTATGGCAAATGGCAGTATTTCTTTCTTTTTTTTTGGATGACTAATATTCCAGCATGTATATGTCCTACTTATTTATCCACTTCTTTATTAATGGACACTTTGGTTGCTTCCATACCTTAGTTATTTAAATAATACAGCAATAAACATGGATGCCTGTATCTTTTTTGTTTTGTTTTCTTTGGGTAAATTCATAGAAGTGGAATTATTGGATTGTATGGTATTTCTATTTTTAATTTTTTGAGGAACCTCCATTCTGCTTTCCACAGTGGCTACACCAATTTACATTTCCACCAACAGTGGGTGTAGGACATTTTCTCCATATCCTCACCAACACTTGTTATTTCCTGTCTTTTTGATGTTGATCATCCTAACAGTTGTGAGGTGACAATCTCATTGTGGTTTTGATTTGCATTTCCTTGATGATTAGTAATGTGGAGCATCTTTTCATGTGCCTGTTGGCCATCTGTATTTCTTTTCATGTGTCTGTTGGCCATTTGTATGTCTGTTCACATCCTCTGCCCTTTTTTTAAATCAAGTTATTTGTTATTTTTTGGTGTTGAGTCATATGAGTTCTTCATATATTTTGGATGTTATCCCCTTAGTAGTTAAACTGCTTATGAATATATTACTCATGCAGTAGGTTGCCTTTTTATTCTACTGATGGGGTTCTTTGTTGCACAGAAGCTTTTAGTTTGATGGAGTCCCACTTGTTCATTTTTGCTTTTGTTTTCCTTGCCGAAGGAGTTGTGTCCAGGAAAAAATTTCTCATTCGTATGTTCAAGAGATTTTTGCCTATGTTTTCTTCCAAGAGGTTTGTGGTTTCATGTCTCGCATGTAGATCTTTAGTCCATTTTGAGTTTACATCATGTATGGAGTTAGAGGGTATTCCAGTTTCATTAGCTTGCATGTAGCTGTCCAGTCTTCCCAGCATCAGTTATTGTAGAGACTGTTCTTTCCCCACTGTATATTCATTGCTCTTTTGTCATAATTTTTGTTATTGTATATTCATTGCTCCAATGTCATTAACTTGCCATATACATTTCAATTTCTATCTGGAATCTCTATTGTGTTCTGTTGATCTATGGGTCTGTTTTTGTGCCTATACCATACTGTTTTGACTATAATAGCTTTGTAGTGTAGTTTGAAGTCAGGGAGTAAAATACCCCAGCTTTTTTGTTTCTCAGGCTGGCCCTGATTACTCAGGATCTTTTGTGGTTCCATATGAATTTTAAGATTATTTACTCTAGTTCATTGAAAAATGCCAGTGATATTTTGATAGGGATTGCACTAAATCTGTAAATTGCTTTAGCCAGGAGGGCCATATTGACAATATTAATTCTTCCTATCCATGAGAATGTAATAACTTCTACATATTAGTGTCTTCTTTAATTTCTCTCATCAGTGTCTTATAGTTTTCAGAATATAGGGTCTTTCCCCTCTTTAGTTAGTTTTATTCCTAGGTACTTCATTCTTTTTGGTGCAATTCTAAATGGAATTATTTTCCTGATTTCTTTTCCTGCTAGTTTGTTGTTAGTATATAGAAAAGTAATGGATTTCTGTGTATTAATTTTGTATCTTGAAAATTTGAATTCAATTAGTTCTAATAGTTTTTTGGTGGAGTTTTAGGGTTTTCTATATATAATAGCATATCACCTACAGTAACAGTTTAACTTTTTGCTTACCAATTTGGATGCATTTTATCTCTCTGTGTTGTCTGGTTGCTGTTGCTAGGACCACCAACACTATATTGAATAAAACTGGTAAGATTAGACATCCTTGTCTTGGTCCTGATCTCAGAAGAAATGCTTTTAGCTTTTTTGCTATTGAGTATGGTTAGTTCTGGGTTTGTCATATACGGCCCTTATTATGTTGAGACATGTACTCTATATCTATTTTGTTGAGAGTTTTTATCATGAATGAATGTTGAATTTTGTCAAATGCTTTTTCAGCATCTCTTGAGATGATCATGTGATTTTATCCTTCATTTTGTTAATGTGGAGTATTATGTTGATTGGTTTATGAGTGTTGTACCATTCTTGCATCCCTAGACTAAATCCCACTTAGTCACAATGGATGATGTTTTGATCTGTTTGTCAATTCACTTTGTTAATATTTTGTTGAGGATTTTTGCATCTTTGTTCATTGGGGATATGTCTTTGGTTTTGGTATTAGAATGATGCTGTCTCATAGAATAAGTTTGGTAGTATTCCCTCCTCTTCTACTTTCTGGAATACTTTAAGAAGGGTGGGTATTAGCTATTTTTAAAATGGTTGGTAGAATTCAGCTGTGAAGCCATCTAGTTATGGATTTTTGTTTGTTAGGTGTTTTTTGACTAGCAGTTTGATCTCATTGGTGGTAATTGGTCTATTCAGATTTTTTGTTTCTTTCTGGGTGAATCTTGGAAGGTTATATTTTTCTAGGAATATGTCCATTTCTCCTAGGTTGTCCAATATACTGGCATATAATTTTTCACAGAATTCTAAAATAGTTTTTCATATTTCTGTAGTATCCTTTGAGACTATTCCTTTTCATTTCTGATTGTTTGTGTCCTATCTCTTTTTGTCTTGATAAGTTTGCTTAGTGGTTTGTTTTTTGTTTATTTTCTCAGAGAACTAGCTCTTGGTTTCACTGATCTTTTTCTATTGTTTTATTCTTCTCCATTTTATTGATTTCTGGTTTGCTCCTCCTTCTGCTAACTTTGAGTATATTTTGTTCTTGTTCCAGTTTCTTTAATTGTGAGTTTAGACTGTTTATTTGGGATTGTTCTTGTTTCTTGAGGTAGGCTTGAATTGCTATGTACTTCCTCTCAGAACTGCTTTTGCAGCATCTTGCAAATTTTGGACTTTTGTGGAATTTTTTTTATTTGTATCCGTGTATTTCTTGAGTTCTGTTTTGATTAGGTCATTGATCATTGATTATTTAGAAGCTTGTTTTTTAGCCTCCGTGTGTTTATGGGCTTTTTTTGTTTCCATATCATGTAATTTGTTTTTAGTTTCATACCATTGTGGTCTGAGAAACCGCTTGGTAAAATTTCAGTCTCTTTGAATTTATTAAGGCTCTTTTTGGGGCATAGTATATGATCCATTCTGGAGGACACTCCAAGTATACTTGAGAAAATATATATCCTGCTTCTTTTGGGTAGGATATTCTGTAGATAGCCATTAAGTCCATCTGATCTAATGTGTTGTTCAATGCCTCTGTTTATTTAGTTATTTTCTGTCTGGTTTATCTGTCTATTGAAGTGAGCAGTATGTTAAGGTCTCCTAAAATGAATGAGTTCCAGTCTATTTCCCCCTTTAATTCAGTCACTATTTTACATAGTTAGGGGCTCCTAATTTGGGTCTATAGATATTTATAATTTATATCATGCTATTGGATTGAACCATTTATCACTATGTAATGACCTTTTTAGTCTCTTTTATTTTCTTTGTTTTGAAGTCTATTTGTCTGAAATAAGTATTGCTATACTTTCTTTTTTCTCCCTTTTATTTGCATAAAATATATTTTTCCCTACCTTCACTTTAGTCTGTTTATGTATGTCTTTGTGTCTGAAATGAGTCTCTTGGAGGCAGCATATAGATGGGTTTTGTTTCTTTATCCATCCTGCTAGTCTGTCTTCTGATTGTTACATTCAAGGTAATTATTCATAGCTATGTACTGATTGTCATTTTATTACTTGTTTTTGGTTATTTTTGTAGTTCTCTGTTTCTTCTTCCCCTCTTATATTATTCTTCTTATTATTTGATTGTTTTATTTAGTGTTGTGATTGGATTTCTCTTCCTTAATTTTTTGTGCATCTATTATAGGCTTCAAGTTTGTGGCTACTGCAAGTTTCATGGATAGCTTCCTAACTACATAGCAGTCTGCACCAAGTTGATGATGGTTCTGTTTCAAACACAACCTAAAAGTACTTCTTTTGATTCTTCTTCCTCCTTCACACTTTATGTATTAGATATCATAATCTGCATTTTTCATGTTCCTTGAGTAATTTTGTATATAATTGGTTTTAATGCTTTTGTTTTGTTTTGATTTCATACTCTCTTCGTAAGTAATTGGTCTGCTACCTTCACTGTGGGTTTATTTTTACTGGTGAAAATTATTTAGCCTTAAGAACATTTCTATTTATAGAAGTCCCTGTTATATATGCTAATGCAAGGTTAGTGGTGGTAAATTCCTTTAGCCTTTGTTAATCTGGAAAGTTTAAATCTCTCCTTCAAATTTGAATAATAACCTTACTGGGTAAAAGACTGTTGATTGCTGTTTTCATACATGAATATTTCATGCCACTCCCTTCGGGCCTATAAAGTTTATGCTGAGAAGGCTGCTATAGCATGATGGGGTTCCCCTTGTAAGTAGTTTTTTCTCTCTCTGTTTGCTTTCAATACCTGCTCCTTATCCTTAATCTTTGTGATTTCAGTTGTTTTATGTCTTGTTGTTTTCTTCCTGGGGTTCCTGTTGTTAGGGGTTCTCTGTGCTTCTATGACCTGGGTTTCTCTTTCCATCACCATACTGGGAAAGTTTTCAACAATTATTCTCAAAGAGGCTTTCTATCCCTTTGTCTTTATCTTCGCCTTCTGGCACCTCTATTATGTGAATATTGTTTCATTTGGATTAGTCACACAGCTCTCTTTGCATTCTTTCATTCCTAGAGATTCTTTTTTCTCTCTGTTCTTCAGCTTCATTGTGTTGCTATTCTCTAATTTCCATCTCATTGATTGTCTCTTCTACTTGCAACAATCTATTGTACATTCCCTCCCTTGTATATTTAATTTCAGTTACTGTGTTCTTCAGCTCTGAGTTGCTATTTTTCAAACCTTCTGTCTCTTTGTCAAAGTCCTCCCTGAAATTGTCAGTACTTTTCTGCAGATCAGTGAGCAGATTTATGACTTACCTTGAGATCTTTATCAAGAAGATTGGTGATCTTTTGTCATTTAGCCCTCTTTCTGGTGTCATATCCTGTACTTTTGTTAGGAACATATTCCTCTGCCTCATCATTTTTTCAGGGTTTCTGTGTTTCTTCCCTTATATTAGATGCTATGCTTTCTGTCTAGAGAGTAATAGCTTTATGAAGGAGGTGTCCTTTCATGCCCAGAAGCTCAAGACTCTTCAGTGCCTGGCCCTCCTTTGTGGTGAAGTCCCAGTTACTGTTGTGCTATGGATGGGACAACCTTCTGTCTGTGTGCTGCAGTTCTCTATCTCAGTCTGCCACAGCAGTTCACCTCAGCCAGCACTTCATGAACAGTGCAGAGGTGTTTCTGTTGGGACAGTGGTGGGCAGGGCTGCCTTCTCTGCAGTGATGTATTGCTGCTGGGCTAATGATGTGGGCAATCAAGTATGCAGCTCTGGGGCAGTTGCATGATTGCAGGGTGTGAGGTTGTGCAGCAGCAGGCACAGGGTCATGCAGCCATGCGGGGTGCTGCAGTATGAGGCTGGGCTACCTGCATGGAGGAAAGAGCACTTTGACTGGCCTCCATATACATCACTCCAGATGGTCTGAGAGGGGGCCCAGAATGTAGTGAAAGCCTTCTTCTGTTTGCCAGTTAGCAAAGTCTTCCTCCACCTGTCAGGCAGCAAGGTCTAACACTGTTGGGCCAAGCAGACAGGCAGGCTGGTGGGTGAGTGCACAGGGAAACACTTTGGGGCTGTGCCACCAGTGAGGGAGTTGGAGCATTTGGGGTACCTCTCATTGCCTGAACTGTTGGGCTAAGGGAGGGTTAGGGAAGTGTCCACCTGCCCTTTCTGTTGCAGAGAGAGCTCCATCTAACCCTTGCCCCTCTGGTACCCCTCCTGCTGCTGGTAAATCTTTCAAACTTCTGCCTTTGAGTTGGGTCTCAGTGGGACTGCCAGAATATGCCTGTCCTCCACAGGTGGCTGGAATCTCAGCCTCCCAGAATTCTCCAACTGTCCCTGGTGTCCAGCCCCATTAATCACCAAATCCCAATGCAAAGTGGATTCATGATCCCAGAACAGATCTCCAGAGCCAGATGAGCAGAGTTCCTGAGTGCCTATCTCCTCCCTGCTCTGTTTCTCTTCCTCCTTCCTGTGGGATGGAATGGGGGAAAGGCTTGGGTCCTGCTGGATCACAGCTCTGCCACTTTACCCCTCTATGTGTTCTTCTCCTCCTCTCCAGGTATAGGTGGTCTGTTCTGCAGCCTTCAGGTCATTTTCAGGGTAAGCTGTATTTGCTATAGGTGCTTCCTTGGTGTGTGTGGGAGGAGGTTTATGTCTTGCTTTTCTGCTCTGCCATCTTTTTTTCCAAAATATCCACTAATTTTTTTTGTGGGGAAACCTTGGTATTTCCAGCTTCACCATTCTCTGATTTACAGTAAATTTTAATGCAAGTAAAAATAACTTTTTACTCACGAACTTTGAGGATAAATGTGTACAGGATAGCTTGTCTGCTAGTCATTTATTTAGCTTGTTCCCTGGTATCTCTTATTTAGTACTATTTGAGTATTTGGGTACTTTTGAAAACCTCTGGTTATTCTCATTTTCAGTGACAAAGAGACAAAGAATGACTCATGATTAGCATTGCCACAAATGCCTCCTTGAGGCCTGGGTGAAGACAAAGTCTTTAGGAGAGAGGGGAGGACATAAAACCAGAACTAACCTTTGCTAAATACTTACCATATACCAAAAGCATCCATCCACAAGATACACCTTAATACAAATGACATCATGGAATAGCCATCTTACTATCTTCATTTTACAAATGAGGGAATTGAAGCTTCTAGAAGTTAGGAAACAGTGTGTGTTTGCAAAGATTCAAATCCAGGCACACTGCCTCAGTTACCAGAGTTCCAGGTAGCTTCTCACTCAGATAAAGTTCTTCACAAGTGGTGAGTGGTAAATCAGGGTATTTTCAAACTTAAAATGTGCTATAGTGTGAAATATCTACATTTGAAGGATAATCAGTTAAGTTAGAAAGCACTCTTTCCTCTTTCTTTGCTGGATTGTGTAGCATTTTGAATTCCAGTCTTTAAGAAGCACCAGAAAGAAAATTAAAAATGTGAATACAGTAACAAAAACTGTGCTCAACATTTCATAAGCAGTGATCAAATTCACAAAAGGAACATAGCCAGTCTCCAAGAGATTCGAAAAATAGCTAGCAAACAGGCCAGTACCAGGCTACTGTCAGCAATAGCATTTTAGAGAGACTATTGATCATGGCTTTACATTCCAGGGCTGTCTACCACTGTGGGAACTTGGTCAATAGAAGGCTAGTTAGAGGGTCTAACTACAGACTTACTGGGGAGATGAAATGACATGATGCATGTAAGATACAAAGAATAAATAACAAACAATGATAAATAATACCTTAATCAGTGCCCATCATCAGCTATGCACATGGTGAAGAAGATTTTGGTGCAGTTTGACTTGGCAGAGGACAGGATCCTTAGGACTGCAGAACACCAGCACACATCTAGATGCCAAAATCCACCAGAAGAGAAGAAAGTCAATGGGATGGGCAATTCATCCACAAGAAACGCTTGGAGGTCAGAAGCTGTTAGACAGAGTGTTTTAGATATAGTTCCCTCGTAATTCCTATTCTGAACAACTTCCTGGGCTGAAGCAAAAAGCATTCTTCTTCTGCATTTGAATCACTCCCATGATTAATGAATCATTCTGGTGGAGTCAGATGTCCCCAGTTCAATTACCTCTCTCAAGGACATATGGGTCAATTGCTTCTCTTTGTCCATAAATATCCAAGTCAAGCAAAGAACATTTCTTGGAATTTAACTCTAAATATCTTCAGCAAGATTAAGAGTTTCACATGGAGCCTATGACTAATGACAACAATTCATTCTGAGCTCATTACACAAACCTGAATACAGAAAATTTATCCTTTCTACAAAGAACAATGAAGTGCCTTAGGAGAGCAGTCCCCCAGGAGCTTGTATAAACACGCAGAGATTTACAAGGAAGAGAGGGAAGCAATGGGAAAGGCTTCCGCCCTATTGCTGTATTGCTGTATTTGTTGATGGTTGTTCATAATATAAATACTCTCTTAGCAAACGCTAATTGCAAGCCCTAGTCTCTAGTAACACAGTGATTGACTGATTTGGGTTGTTAACGGGAAACAATGGTACATGGGGAGCTGAATGCTTCTTTGTTCTTGAATGGGTTTCTCATCCACATGAATAGCAAGCTGGGAACTGAAGACATGATGTTCAGCTTGCTCAACTGTAATCAGAATCATTTGTAACATAGCACAAACTTGCTTCATAAACAGTTTTCTGTTCTTCCTTGACAGACTGCATAAAGACTTTGTAGTTTGGGATTTGGGAAAATAGAGATGCAAGTTACTCAATTCTGTTAGCAGCACTGCAGACCACCTGTGCTTCTCTGCAATTATTTTTAGACTTTCACTTGGCAATTGTTTCTGGGTTTGTTATGGAAACTATTAAAGCAGGGAGGCAAAAATATTCAAGGAGATGCAGATAAAACATATTATTCTTCTATCCTAGGGATTTACTGCTTTTGTTATATATTTCCTCCTTCACAGTCCATGGAGTATATTATCCTTGGAGAGCTTTTTGTGTTTTTTTCTTTTTTTTTTTTCTTTAACATCATGCTGCATATTTTCACTGTTGACTTTGGTTTGCATTTATGTTTATTGTTACCAAAAAGGAAGCTATGCTTTATTCATTGCTTTACTATGCTTATAATTTTGTTCACTGCCTTTCCACTTATCAGAGCATTCTGTACAAACCCACAAAACAAATTGCATTAGTTAATATTTAGATTATCTAGATGTCTCTGAATGAAATTTGTAACTAGGAAAGCACTCAGCCAATTATTTTTAATGTGTTCATTTTCTTAGAAGAAACAGAAGGAGGGTGCTCTGCAGAAAGCATTTGATGTTTTCACATTCAACATGGGTGGTTTTGCCTATTTTCTGAGGACTCTGAAGGACCAGAATGTGCACCAAGAGCCACTGGTGGTGGCCTGCACAGCACATGCACCTCAGTTTAGCTTTCTGGTCTCTATTCCTCCTACACCACTTATTGGATTACAGTGTAGCTATGTCATAATCTCTGTAAAAGTCAGTCATGTATCAATGATCTCATTGTCTTGGCTATTCTAGTTTTCATTTTCCACTGTCATGGACTATAACTCCAAGGGGAACATAGTTCCCCATGCTGGGGAAAAATACCTTTGAAACCGAAATCAGTCAAAGGGAGAAATAAAGTGAGGGAAACCGATTTATTACTTACTAGCAGTCTTCCATTTCTGCTTACATGTATCTCTTGTGACCCGGCTGCAAAAAGGGGCTCCACAGTACCTCTCCAGTCAGATACACGCTTGCTCCCCCTGGCAATCACCTACTGCTGTGGAGATGGACTACTTCTCTACACACCTTGGAAACACCTATTGATATGGAGATGCACTAAGGCAGGTGGAAGATTCCAGAAATATTGCAATTTTACCCACGCGGACCTACATAATTTTTACAAAAACTTCAGCTGGGGCTTCAAGTCTATTGCTTTAAAAATAATTAAGATCTTTCTTGAGAAAAATACCAAGAAAGGTAAGGGTTAATATTGAAAACAAGTCAACAAAAAGTCTAATTTATCAGTTCTTAGTTTAAATCATATATCTAATAACAAATTCAAAACTAATGGTGACTGCTGAACTCACTGACATATCTAATTTAATCTTTGGTGACCTTAGGGAACATTCCAGGCTCCTTCAGCCTTAATCCTTTTCAGGACTCTCATAGCAGTGACTGAAAATCCATACCTGGTAGGAGTAACTGCTACTGTTACTGGCTTACATTCCCAAGGGATGAATTCACTGAGCCCATTTGAAAATCTAGGGCAATGAAAGGACCTTTAGGTTCTTCCTTAGCTATGACAAGGGTGCTAAGAACATGCAGGGTCCTCCAACTAGTTCTTTGTTCCCACCCTCATCCCTTCCTTCTTGATTCATGGCCTGTGCTGGAAGTGGGACTGGGCATTGGCAGGCCTTAAAGTCCAAAAAATGTGTTGCTCACAGATGCCTGTTCTGTCTCACATACCAGGCAATTGCACTGCAGAGGAAGCGGGAGCATGCCCTGCATGGGGCACCTTTCCAGAGCTCCTTTGCACAGTGAATGCAAGGACCAGGGCATCAAAGGAAGTAGAGGTGAAACCCATTTTAGAAGAATGAAAATGGACCACTACCACATCCCCCTTCATAGATAAGAGGATATAAGGAATGTAGAAGGGTAGGAGCATCTGTTTAGGATTTCTTAAAGAGCAGAAATATCTGTGGACCATATTGGAATCTTGACCTTTTTCCTCTGCACACAACCCTATGGTCACCAAAGATATGTCTGCCTCCCTTGAGAAAGAGTCTAGCAGTGTGCATGGCATGCCAGTCCCACTTACCCAAGACCATTCCTTATAAACCCAGAGCTCTGCAGCATGCAGCACTGGGGGACTAGCTTGAGGCCAAAAATGAAATGATCAGTACCATAAGAAGTATCTTTAATTTGAGCACTGTGAACCTACTCCCACTCCTCAGGAGTCCAAAACTAAATTGTCTCCTTTCTTGTAAATGGGCCAGAATTGCCACTTTGCTATTTTGTCATTCAGAAGCTCGAAGACCTCAGCGTCGGGAGGACGGTTCCTTTCAGCAGCAGCAGGTTGGCATGTCTCTTTCCTGCCCAGGGTGCATGAAGTCCCACTAGGAGCACCAGTGGTGAGCAGCACCATCCCGGGAAGTGCCTTACAAGCCATCATGGTCTCTCAGATTGCTCTGTGGTCCCCAAACACAGACTGGGGCAGAAATTCAGAGTAATCTGTGGGAAGAGGCTTGGGAGAAAATATGCAATAAAAGAGAATTCTGTTAGTTGCTCAGTTTTATCATAATTTCAATCTCTCTGAGCCATTTACAGGAAACTATCAGTTATCTGTGAATCTAAACCCTATAAGGAGAAAAATCACAGCAAAATCACCTTCTTCCCCATATAATATAATTTCCACTATGGGACCCCCTGCCTCCATTTTATGCCCTCCATCTTGAATAACTATGACCCCTGCCTCCATTTTGTGTCCTCCATCTTGAATAACTGTGTCCCCTACATGAACCCTGCCTCCTCTTTGTTCTGTGTCCTCCATCTTGAGTAAGAAGTTTCCCACTCAGGCCACGCCCATTCCCACAGAAACCATGCCCAGCAACCTGTGCAACAAGACCCTGACCCTCCTCAGCCAATCAGCTAAGGTCACAATAAACCAGCCCCCCTTGGAAAGCCCCTAACTGTTCCAAAAGCATAAAAGCAAAAAGGGAATTTTGTTCAGGGTCTCAGACCGAGTCGTCTGTTCTGACGGGCCACTGAGACCCTAGTTCGAACTAGCAATAAAGACCTGTTTTGCTTTTGCATCTCGTGACTGAGCCTGGCGACTGCGGCTCCACACGAGGACTCAAGGAAACGGGGCACAACATCACCAGTGCTTTTTGCTTAAAGGCCTGACATGAAAACTGACTAGGGATAATGTGTGGAAGCAGGGAAGGCATTAAAAGGTACAAGCTCCCAGTTATAAAATAAGTCATGGGCATGTAATATATGGGAATATAGTGAACAATATTGTATTGCATATTTGAAACTTGCTAAAAGAATCAATCTTAAAAGTTCTCATCACAAGAAAAAAAAAATGCACTATAAACAAAGAAAATTGACTCCAGTAAAGAGAACAGTTCTCAGTGGCAATCCCAGTCCCAGTTCTCTAACAGCTATTTTTCCTACCTTAGTGTTGAGTTCATTGAAAGTTCTGACTGTGACTCAGCTCCCATTTTCACCAGGCCAGGACATCTATACTGTGGTGTTAAGCTCTATAGCTTCTCTGTGATAAATAAAAGGAGAAATATTAGAGGTTTAATAAAATAAAAGAAAGATAAAAGAGAATATTTCTCACCCTTGGAATCTTCCTGCTGGTTCTGGAGCTCTGCAGATCCACTTTCTGTTTCACCACCTCAGCACATAGCCTCCAAGATAACCATAGTAAGGGGTAAAGTCATACAGAAAACTCGTACTTATTGTTTTATTCTTCCATTTGGATGTAATATTTGGTGCCTTGGCTTAAAGCTGATTGAACTGAACCAATCTCTCACTTAGCTAACTGAAAAGGGGTTTAGAAATGGAGGAGTGCAAGCATATAGTCTGTGATCAGTACAGATCCTTACCTTTCAGGTGTCCCTTCTAATCTCTTCTCCCCAAACAGAGCACATGCAATCTGTGTTAGTTTTCTATTAGTGTGTGACAGGTGCCCCCAAACCCAGCAGCTTGAAGCAACAAACATTTGTTATCTCACACAGTATATGAGGGTCAGGAACCTGACAAGAGTTTCTCTGGTGGCTCTAAGACAGGGACTGTGGGTGTAGTCAGTGTAGGGTGAGGGCCTCCAGAAAAAGCAAGGCAGGATATTTACAGTCGGAGCAATGTAACAATGGGCAAAGAAGTCCCTATCAAAACTCTGCGTTAAGCATTATGCAAAGTCAAGGTCACACTAAGTATTAGGGTAAAGATACCAGACTGAGAATATAGACATCTTCAGTGAGATCAATTAAAGCTCAAAAGGCCAGGAGCAACTTGGCCTGGAATGTTTGACTGTTCTGCAAATAAAGAAGGGTATCTCAGCATAACCCATGACTTCACTGTAAATAGCCTTAGCAGACAACAACCCAGCCCACCTTGGGGGCAGGGCAGGTGGTACAAGTCTTCTGCACCCCTAGCCCTTACCCACATTCATGAAAATCCTCAGCCAACTATAAATACCATAGACAACGCACCACCCCAGGCTCTCTTGCCCCCTCCTAGAGTGAGCCAGGAGCTCTGTCCTCTCACTGTATTTCAATAAAATCTTCTCCCTGGCTCTCCTACCTTGGGTGTTTGATAAGTTCATTGTTTGACTCTGTGAATAAGAACCCCAGCATCAGCTCAAGTTCAGGAAAAGCAGTCAAGTTGACTGCAACAGTCACCTAGACACAACACAGGTGATTGTTGCCTGGAGGTCTCTGATTATGACCACGTGGACTTCTCACAAGGCTGTGTGAGTCCTCATGACATAGCCATTGTCTTCTCCCAGAGCAAGTGACCCAACAGAGAGCAAGTAGAAAGACACAAAGCTCTTACGACCTAGTCTTGGAAGTGACACAGGGTTACTTTCATCAAGTTCTATTCAGTAGAGGCAAATCATTAAGTTCAACCAACACTCAAGGGGCAGCAAACTACCTTTTAAAGGGAGGAGTCTCAAAGAATTTGTGAAACTCTTTGAACCATCAGAAAACTGCTTCTCAAAGGAAGAGAGTAGAAAGTCCAAGCCAGTCTTTATACACAGCTCAATGTTCCAGAATTTGAGGTGATATGAAGGTAACCCCATCAAGTTAAGTATAGCTACCCTTAGTCCAAAGGCAATAAACAGCAGGAGAAAAATGGAGGACTGTAGGAATTCCAACATTCCCCAGGACCACCTGCTTAAGGAGGAGGATGTTGAGAGATCACCCATGTTTCTCCTTTCTTGGAGATTTCTGTTATCTTTTATCTTCTGTGGCTACTTGTTCCATTTTTTTGGTGTTCTTTTCTTATCCAGTATGCTCCTTATTTACATTTGAAAAGGGTTTAAGTGTATTTACCTTCCCTGAGGGCTTTAAAAGTTAACCTATTTTCTGATCATAGGCTGTAGACCCAAGGTTCATTGTTAGGCTCAAAAGTCACAGGATTTTTATATCAGGCTCATGATTTTTTTTCCCCTTGGAAATAAAGTTGGTTAAAAAATCTCAGTGGGGCTTTTAGCTCTTTGCCATTTTGTCAGTTCTAATGCTGGTAACCACAGCCTTAGTTTATTGTAATTAATAGCCATTAAAGCTGCTTTATTTATTTATAATCACATATACTCTATAGCACAGTTGCTTTCTCCTAATTGAAAGGGCCAGTCTTGAGGTTCTTATAACCAGAAATAATGAGTAGAAATGTGACACCCAAATCTGCAGTGAAAATCATTATAGAATGCAGACATTCAGTCTCATCTTTAACTTAATCACTTAGAACCTCTATTTCTCAGAGGCTTTCCCAGAAATATCTCATTATTTGAGATCCTGAAGTTACTTGCCCTTTCTATTGTTAAAGATATTGAATTCTTATACTTTCTCTAGTATCTTTTATTATTTCTGCTTCAAACTGACCATTCTTGCAGAGTTCACATTTCTTGTGTGTGCACATGTGCACATATATGTGCTTTGCAAAAAGCACCCAAAACCAACCAATTCCACAATACTACTCTACTGACAGTATGGTTTCCTTATCTTTTCACACATAGGAGCCAGGTTGTACATAGATATAATTCATGTCCTAAGATATTGCAAATGACAGTTTTCACTTATTAAAACATTTCAGTGTTAAACTGTGGACATTTGGGATTATGTTTATCACCACATAACCTAGAATAGAATAATATTAAATCAGTGCCAGAAGCCTTGTGCTACTCTTAAAACACCTAATATATATATATATATATATATACTAATAAAAAACCAGCAGAAAAATCAGGCAAAGAATTCCATTTACAATTACATCAAAAAGAATAAAATAACTGGAATAAACCTAACCAAGGAGGTGAAAGACCTCTACTCTCAAAACTATTAGATACTTGTGAAAGAAATTAAAGAAGCTACAAATAAATGGAAATTATCCCATGTCCATGGATAGGAAGAATTAATATTGTCAAAATGGACATCCTGCCTAAAGCAATTTACATCTTCAGTGCAATTCTTATCAAAATACCAATGATATTTTTCAATTAAATATAGCAATTAATCCTAAAATTCATATGGAACCACTGAAGACCCTGAATAGCCAAAGCAATCCTGAAAAAGAAGAACAAAGCTGGGGGTATCATGCTCCCTGACTTCAAGCTCTACTACAAAGTTACAGTAATCAAAACAGTATGGTACAGGCAAAAGAACAGACCCATAGATCAATGTAACAGAACAGAGAGCCCAGATAAAAACCCATGAATATATGGTCAATATATGGCAAAGTAGCAATGAATACACAATGGGAAAAAGATAGAGTCTTCAATAACTGGTATTGGAAAAATTGGACAGTTACATACAAGAGAATGAAACTAGATTACTATCTAACTTCATATACAAAAGTAATCTCAGAATGGACTAAGGATCTAAATGTAAGACATGAAACCATAAACCTCTTAGAAGAAAACATAGGCAAAAATCTCTTGAACATAAGCATTAGAAATTTTTTTCCTGAACACATCTCCTTAGGCAAGGGAAACAAAAAATGAACAAGTTGAACTATATCAATCTAGAAAGCTTCTGTACAAAAATGGACTCCATTAGCAGAACTAAAAAGCATCCTACATTCGAGAAGAATATATCCATAAACTACTTATTTGACAAGGAGTTAACATCTAAAATATGTAAAGAACTCACATGACACAACACCAATAATAATAATAATAATAATAATAATAACCTAATTAAAAAATAAACAGAGAAGCTAAATAGACATTCTCCAAAAAAGAAGTATGGATGGCCAAAAGGCACTTGAAAAGATCCTCTACATCGTTAATCATCAGGGAAATGCAAATCAAAACCACAGTGAGATATCACCTCACAACAGTTAGGATGGCCACCATCCAAAAGACAAGAAATAAGAAGTGTTGGTAAGTGGAGAAAAGGGGACCTTCCTACTCTGTTGGTAGAATGCAAATTGGTGCAGCTACTGTGGAAAGCAGTATGAAGGTTCCTCAAAACACTAAAAATAGAAATTAAAAAAAAGACCCAGTAATTTGTCCTCCAGGAATTTACCTGAAGAAAACAAAATACCTAATTTGAATAAATATATGCACCCCTATATTTATCTCCTAATTATTTACAACAGCCAAGTTGTGGAAGCAGCCAAAGTGTCTATCAATAGATGAATGGATAAAGAAGATGTGGCACATATACACAAGGGACTATTCAACCATAAAAATGAAAGAAATCCTGCCGTTTGAAACAATATGGAAGACCTATTCACTTATGATGCTAAGTGAAATAAGCCAGGCAGAGAAAGAGAAATATAATATGATTTCACTTATTTGTGATATCTAAAAACAAAACAAAACAAAACAAAATGGACAAAATAGCAATAGACTCATAGACACTGAGAAGTGACAGGTGATTCCATGGCAGAGGGGTTGAGGTGGGTGGATGGGAAGTGTGAGGGAGATACAGGGGCACAAAAGTTCTCAATCATAATAAAAGTTGGTAATGGGGATGGTGCTACAGCATGGAGAATATAGCCAATGGTTCTGTGACTTCTTTCTATGTTGACAGATAGAAAATACACTAGCTGTGGTGAGGATTTAATAATGTGGTTAACTGTTGAATTACTGTGTTGTATACTTAAAATCAATATAAGATTGTATGGCAGCTATACTTAAGTAAAAAAATAAAAAATAAAACTAAAAATAAGTAAAATGACTAATGTATTTTTTCCAAAGTAGATACACAGATAGCCAAAAAGCACACAAAAAGATTCTGTACATGATTAGTCATTAGGAAAACACAAATCAAAACCACAATGAGAGACCACTTCACATTCACTAGGATTACTCTATTTAAAAAAATTGAATATTACAAGTGTTGGTGAGGATCTAGGGAAATTGGAAGCCTTCGTGCTTCATACTGGCTGGTGAGAATGTAAAACATTTCAGTCTCTGGCGAAAACATTTAGCAGTCCTTCACAAAGCCCAACACGTAATTATCCTATGATTCAGCAATTTCAATTCTAAGTATATATCAAAAAGAATTGAAAATATGAACTCCAATACACATACATACATGCTGAATACTTATAATAGCAGAAATTTCATAATAGCTAAAAGATGGAAACAACTCAAATGTCCATAAGTGGGTGAATGAAAAAACAATTGAGGTATTTACATATAGTGGAATATTATTCAGCCATAAACAGCTGTGAGAAGTTCTGATACAAGCTACAATATGAATGAACTTTGAAACCATTATGCTAAATAAAAGGGACAAAAAACATGTAGTATATGATTCCATTCCTATGAACTCTCCCAAACAAGAAAACCTGTAGGGGTGGAGCCAAGATCGTGGTGTAAGTAGGACAGTGAATCTCCTCCCCAAAACATATATATTTTTGAAAATAAAACAAATACAACTAATCCTAAAAGAGAGACCAGAAGACACAGGACAACAGCCAGACTACATCCACAAATACGAGAACCCAGCTCCTGGTGAAAGGGGTAAGATACAAGCCCCGGCCTGGCGGGACCTGAGCGCCCCTCACCCCAGCTCCCTGCAGGAGGAGAGGAGTCAGAGTGGGGAGGGAGAGGGAGCCCAGGACTGCTAAACACCCAGCCCCAGCCATCTAGACCAGAGCGCAGACACAGTGCATGCGTGGGGTGCTGAAAACTAGGGAAGCAGGACAGTAGGACCTGTGAGCAGAACCCGAAGATGGCACCCCTGTGACATAGAAAAGTGAGTGCTTTCTGAAAGTCTTAAAGAGACAGGGACCTCACAGCTGGATGGAAGCATCCCAGGTCACAGTCCTGCAGCTGGAAATTCCAGGGAACTCTGGGCACACTAAACCCCTCGGTGACAGCTCTGAGACCCCTCACGGAGGAAAACAGCCAAACAGCCCCCCGTCCATTACCTCTCTGGGGCCCCGCCATAACAGAGCAGCAGCCTGAGGCTGGCCACACCCACAGCAAGGGAGCTTCCTCCATACTGGCCGAGCAAGATACAAAGACCCAGTCTACATGCAACAGCCCAACACAAGCCACAAGGGGTCGCAGTTGTCCCAGTAAAGAAAGACCAGGAGCCAAGTGGAAAGAGTTTTGACTCTCCCAGCTGATAGATGCGTCAATAGCATAGCACTGCACTTATCAACATGAAAAGGCAAAAAAATTTGATCCAGACAAGACTAACACAGACAGCTTTGACATCTTCTACATCTTCCCCTAAGAAGGAAACTGGGGAGATAGATTTAAACAGTCTTCCTGAAAAAGAATTCAAAACAAAAGTCACAACCATGCTGATGGACTTGCAGAGAAATATGCAAGAACTAAGGAGGGAGAATACAGAAATAAAACAAGCTCTGGAAGGACTTCAAAACAGAATGAACAAGATGCAAGAGACCATTAATGGACTAGAAAACAGAGAACAGGAATGCAGAGAAGCTGATGCAGAGAGAGATAAAAGGATCTCCAGGGATGAAAGAATTTTAAGAGAATTGTGTGACCAATCGAAATGGAACAATATCTGCATTATAGGGTTACCAGAAGAAGAAGAGAGAGAAAAAGGGATAGAAAGTGTCCTTGAAGAAATAATTGCTGAAAAATTCCCCAAACTAGGGGAGGAAATGGCCTCTCAGACCACAGAGGTACACAGAACTAACATGACAAGGGATCCAAGGAGGGCAACAAGACACATAATAATTAAAATGGCAAAGATCAAAGACAAGGACAAAGTATTAAAGGCAGCCAAAGAGAAAAAAAAGGTCACCTACAAAGGAAAATCCATCAGGCTATCATCAGACTTCTCAACAGAAACCCTACAGGCTAGAAGAGAATGGCATGATATACTTAATGCAATGAAACAGAAGTGATTCAAACCAAGAATACTGTATCTAGCACGATTATCATTTAAATATGAAGGAGGTATTAAACAATTCCCAGACAAGCAAAAGTTGAGGGAATTTGCCTCCCAGAAACCACCTCTACAGGGCATCTTAGAGAGACTGCTCTAGATGGGAGCATTCCTAAAAAGAGCACAGAAAAAAACACCCAACATATGAAGAAGGGAGGAGAAGAAATAAGAAGGGAGAGAAATAAAGAATCACCAGACCATGTTTATAATGGCTCAATAAGTGAGCTAAGTGAGACAGTAAGATAGTAAAGAAGGTAACCTTGAATCTTTGATAACCACAAACTTAAAGCCTGCAATGGCAATAAGTTCATACCTTTCAATAATCACCCTAAATGTAATGGACTGAATGCACCAATCAAAAGACTCATAGTAACAGAATGGATAAAAAAGCAAGATCCATCCATATGCTGCTTACAAGAGACTCACCTCAAACCCAAAGACATGCACAGACTTAAAGTCAAGGGATGGAAAAAGATATTTCATGCAAACAGTAGAGAGAAAAAAGCAGGTGTTGCAATACTAGTATCAGACAAAATAAACTTCAAAATAAAGAAAGTAATAAAAGATAAAGAAGGACATTACATAATGATAAAGGGCTCAGTCCAACAAGAGGATATAACTATTATAAATATATATGTTCCAATACAGGAGCACCAACATATGTGAAACAAATACTAACAGAATTAAAGAAGGAAATAGAATGCAGTGCATTAATTCTGGGAGACTTCAACACACCACTCACTCCAAGGGACAGATCCACCAGACAGAAAATAAGTAAGGACACAGAAGCACTGAACAAACACACCAGAACAGATGGACCTAATAGACATCTACAGAACTCCACATCCAAAAGCAACAGGATACACATTCTTCTCAAGTGCACATGGAACATTCTCCAGAATAGACCATATACTAGGCCACAAAAAGAGCCTCAGTGAATTCCAAAAGATTGAAATCCTACCAACCAACTTTAAAGACCAAAAAGGCATAAAACTAGAAATAAACTGTACAAAGAAAGCAAAAAGGCTCACAAACACATGGAGGCTTAACAACACGCTCCTAAATAATCAATGGATCAATGAGCAAATCAAAATGGAGATCCAGCAATATATGGAAACAAATGACAACAACACCACAAAGCCCCAACTTCTGTGTGATACAGAGAAAGCAGTCTTAAGAGGAAAGTATATAGCAATCCAGGCATTTTTAAAGAAGGAAGAACAATCCCAAATGAATGGTCTAATGTCACAATTATCGAAATTGGAAAAAGAAGAACAAATGAGGCCTAAGGTCAGCAGAAGGAGGGACATAATAAAGATCAGAGAAGAAATAAAGAAAATTGAGAAGAATAAAACAATAGCAAAAATCAATGAAACCAAGAGCTGATTCTTTGAGAAAATAAACAAAATAGATAAGCCTCTAGCCAGACTTATTAAGAGGAAAAGAGAGTCAACACAAATCAACAGAATCAGAAACGAGAAAGGAAAAATCACGACGGACCCCACAGAAATACAAAGAATTATTAGAGAGTACTATGAAAACCTATATGCTAACAAGCTGGGAAACCTAGGAGAAATGGACAACTTCCTAGAAAAATACAACCTTCCAAGACTGACCCAGAAAGAAACAGAAAATCTAAACAGACCAATTACCAGCAATGAAATTGAAGTGGTAATCAAAAAACTACCAAGGAACAAACCCCCCAGGCCAGATGGATTTACCTCGGAATTTTATCAGACATACAGAGAAGACATAATACCCATTCTCCTTAAACTTTTCCAAAAAATACAAGAGAAGGGAATACTCCCAAATTCATTCTATGAAACCAACATTACCTTAATACCAAAACCAGGCAAAGACCCCACCAAAAAAGAAAACTACATACCAATATCCCTGAAGATCTTAGATGCAAAAATTCTCAAAAAAATATTAGCAAACCAAATTCAAAAATACATCAAAAGGATCGTACACCATGACCAAGTGGGATTCATCCCAGGGATGCAAGGATGGTACAACATTCGAAAATCCATCAACATCATCCACCACATCAACAAAAAGAAAGACAAACCACATGATCATCTCCAAAGACGCTGAAAAAGCATTTGATAAAATTCAACATCCATTCATGATAAAATCTCTCAACAAAATGGTATAGAGGGCAAGTACCTCAACATAATAAAGGCCATATATGACAAACCAACAGCCAACATCATACTGAACAGCGAGAAGCTGAATGCTTTTCCTCTGCAATCGGGAACAAGACAGGGATACCCACTCTCCCCACTGTTACTCAACATAGTACTGGAGGCCCTAGCCACGGCAATTAGACAAAACAAAGAAATACAAGGAATCCAGATTGTTAAAGAAGAAGATAAACTGTCACTAACTGCAGATGACATGATATTGTACATAAAAAACCCTAAAGACTCCACTCCAAAACTACTAGAGCTAATATCAGAATTCAGCAAAGTTGCAGGATACAAAATTAACACACAGAAATCTGTGGCTTTCCTATACACTAACAATAAACTAATAGAAAGAGAAATCAGGAAGATAATTCCATTCACAATAGCATCAAAAAGAATAAAATACATAGGAATAATCCTAACCAAGGAAGTGAAATACCTATACCCTGAAAACTATAAGACTCTCTTAAGAGAAATTAAAGAGGTCACTAACAAATGGAAACTCATCCCATGCTCCTGGCTAGGAAGAATTAGTATTGTCAAAATAGCCATCCTGCCCAAAGCAATATACAGATTCGATGCAATCCCTGTCAAACTACCAACAGCATTCTTCAATCAACTGGAACAAATAGTTCAAAAATTCATATGTAAACACCAAAAACCCCGAATAGCTAAAGCAATCCTGAGAAGGAAGAATAAAGTGGGCGGGGGATCTCACTCCCCAACTTCAAGCTCTACTACAAAGCCACAGTAATCAAGACAATTTGGTACTGGCACAAGAACAGAGCCACAGACCAATGGAACAGAATAGAGACTCCAAACATTAACCCAAAAATATATGGTCAACTAATATTCGATAAAGGGGCCATGGATATACAATGGGGAAATGACAGTCTCTTCAACAGATGGTGCTGGCAAAACTGGACAGCTACGTGTAAGAGAATGAAACTGGATCACTGTCTAACCCCATACACAAAAGTAAATTTTAAATGGATCAAAGACTTGAATGTACGTCATGAAAGCATAAAACTCTTAGAAAAAAACATAGGCAAAAATCTCTTAGACATAAACATGAGTGACCTCTTCTTGAACATATCTCCCTGGGCAAGGGAAACAAATGCCAAAATGAACAAATGGGACTGTATCAAGCTGAAAAGGACACCATCAATAGAACAAAAATGTATCCTATACAGTATGGGAGAATATATTCATAAATGACAGATCCAATAAAGGTTTGACATCCAAAATATATAAAGAGCTCACACACCTCAACAAACAAAAAGCAAATAACCCAATTAAAAAATGGGCAGAGGAGCTGAACAGGCAGTTCTCCAATGAAGAAATTCAGATGGCCAACAGACACATGAAAAGATGCTCCATATCGCTTGTCATCAGAGAAATGCAAATTAAAACCACAATGAGATATCATCTCACACCAGTAAGGATGGCTGCCATCCAAAAGACAAACAACAACAAATGTTAGCGAGGTTGTGGAGAAAGGTGAACCCTCCTACACTGCTGGTGGGAATGCAAATTAGTTCAACCATTGTGGAAAGCAGTGTGGAGGTTCCTCAAAATGCTCAAAATAAACTTACCATTTGACCCAGGAATTCTACTTGTAGGAATTTACCCCAAGAATGCAGCACTACAGTTTGAAAAAGACATATGCACCCCTATGTTTATTGCAGCACTATTTACAATAGCCAAGAAATGGAAGCAACCTAAGTTTCCATCAGTAGATGAATGGATAAAGAAGATGTGGTACATATACACAATGGAATATTACTCAGCCATAAGAAAAAAACAAATCCTACCATTTGCAACAACATGGATGGAGCTAGAGGGTATTATGCTCAGTGAAATAAGCCAGGTGGAGAAAGACAAGTACCAAATGATTTCACTCATATGTGGAGTATAAGAACAAAAGAAAACTGAAGGAACAAAACAGCAGCAGAATCACAGAACCCAAGAATGGACTAATAGTTACCATAGGGAAAGGGACTGGGGAGGGCGGGTGCGAAGGGAGGGATAAGGGTGGGAAAAAAAAGGGGGCATTATGATTAGCATGTATAGTGTGGTGGGGGGGCACGGGGAGGGCTGTGCAACACAGAGAAAACAAGTAGTGATTTTATAGCATCTTACTATGCTGATGGACAGTGACTGTGAACGGGGATGTGGGGGGGACTTGGTGAAGGGAGGAGCCTAGTAAACATGATGTCCTTCATGTAATGTAGATTAATGATACCAAAAAAAAATTATAATAAATAAATAAATAAATAAATAAATAAATAAATAAATAAATAAATAAAAAGAAAATCTGTATAAATAGAAAGTAGATCAGTGGTTGTCTGGGACTGAGAGGAGAAGAGAATGGTGTGATTATTTAAGCATTCCTTTTGGGGTAATGAACCTATTTTCAAAATAGAGTTGGTGGTGTGATACATTGTAAACATACTTAATGCCACAATTTTCCACTTGAAAAAGGTTGATTTTCTGTCATGTAGATTTTATCCCATTAAATAATTTTTGAAAACTAAATTTAAAATTGGAGGTAAGGAAAGTTTTGTTATATATTATGACTCAAAAGACAGCTCTAGATACAGCAGGATTTTACATGTGACAATTTCAGCTTCCTAAAAAATAATGACTTTTTGCTTTCTTTCTGTTTGATTTCCACAGTTTACTGAAGAAATGGCTCATCCTGGGTGAGATGCTTCTCTTGGGTCATTCCTTGCTTGTGCAGGAATGAGGACGTTGAGGGAAGGAAGTGTAGCTTGTCACCCTGGCAGGGGCAGGCATAGCAACTGTGCAAAGAGCTAGTTTTGTGAGCACTATGAGTTTGTGAACACTGTTTGGATGGGAAAGTAGCAGTTACAGGAAATGGGAAGAGAGGGAGAAATTATCCAGAAAGATTATTGTGGGAATGTGGTGCTTATAAATTTTCCATTGTATAATTTCAAAAGGAATGAGGTCTTTGGAAAAAAAAAAATGTAAGCATTAAGGTAGGTATAAGTAGAGACATATCATTGTCACTATTGAAGTGTTACTAGAAAATAACGAGAATCCTATCACTTAATAAGCTAAAAAAATTTTTGATATACCCTTCTTGGTTCAATTTCATTAATTCATTAAATTCAACAAAAATTTAAGCATAATTATAAATATTGCTAAATCAGGAGTATTTTTGAATATTTAGTGACTAATATAAATACACATTTTATGATAAGAAATTAAGTAACAATTATGATTAAAATGTTACTATATTTAGTGTATCTTCTAATATCTCAAATCTGAGAAAGATTTTTCAAGTTTATTCATTTCTGAAATTTTAATGCATCCTAAATATAATGCATATAATCAGAGTCCTATTGCTCTTCTTGAAAAAGTGTATTAAAATAGATACTAGATCTTAGATGGAATGGAAAGGGCACTAGATGGAAATTGATGTGAATAAGATCAAATCCAACATTGCTAAAAAGGCACACTTTCATTTTGACATTTTTTTCTGTAACAGGTTATCAAGGAGACCTACAGTATGATGAGTAACCTTAAAATGAAAACAAAAGCTGCGCTTTCTCACCGCAGATTTCTTTTGGATAATAATTAAATTTTTGAGAATGATAGCTTCTACATGAATACCAACATTCCTTGCCTCTAATGCCTGCTGATCTGGATCAGAAGATTGAAGACCAGCTGAGTTAGTCATCCAAGAAATGCAACAATCCTTTTTAGGTGAATTTTGGTCCTTATACATCATTCAATGTATAAAAATATGCAAAATAAAGTGGATTCAATCATTGTTGAAATGGGCATGATGCAAAAGCTTTGTTTCTGATGTATTTCTCAACAAGAATTTCATTATACACTGGAAATTTCCATCTTAGAAGCAGTGAGCTTGATGAATTTTGGCAATATGAATTGAGTGTTAATTAATAAAATTATTCAGTAGATAGGGAGAAACATATTCCATTGGAGTTCAAAAGTGAACTACTGCTGTTAACTTTAGCTAAAGCATCTGTCAAATTTAATACAGGATAATTGGGAGCAACATAAAATGTGAAAGCCAACAATGTCTTTGTGCAAATGGATTTATTTTCATACCCACAAGATCATCTGGGGGAAAGCTTGCAGTATATGAAAAAAAAATTGTGGAAGTAAGTAGTCATTGTGCTGCCACTTGGAGAAGTTAACCCTAAACCAGAATAGGGTGTGATACTGGATTGTAAATTGTGAAAAAGTAAATGTATGTGGGGCACTGTGTTGAAAAAAGATTTACTATGAAGCTATTAGTCAACTCCAGGTTCTGTTTCTATTATCTCCTAGAAGTAATTTACTAGCCTGTGTAAGCAAACAGGAGTTCACTCAGTAATACTAAAATCAGTATAGTGTAATTCATATCAATACTCCTTCCTTGATCTTGAGAATTTTTCCTTAAAATAGGGGGACTCTAAGAGGTCATCTTCTTCAAATTTCTTTTTACAATGAAGAAAGTATAATTCAAGGGAAAGTTAGCACATTTTAATACATCCTTTTCATGAAGATACAGTTCATACTGTACAGAAATTAATTAGTTTACAGGTTAGAAAATATTTCTCTGCAGGAAGCAAATAAAGAATAAGCATGAAAAGTTTATTATCTAGGTAGAGATGCATCAAATATATATTTTGACCAAAAGTTGAATGGCAAAATATTAAAATCAGCTTTTGTTTGATGTTTAGGCTGACAATGAAATTCTGGTGTACAGGATAAATCATAATTTTATCTAAAATTGATGATGATAGTGATGCTAGTATTACTAAATTGTTATAAGATAGACTAGATTTTAGTTTCTTCTTATAATAGGAATGATAATTTCTCAATGCTGCCAGCAGTTCGGTTGCTTCTGTGATATATAGAATTTCACTTACCACTGAAGTTTTTGGAAGAGAAAGATATTTTTCGGAAAGCTCAGCCAAGATGTATTACTACTGCCACCAAGTTATTAAGCTACCTGTTCACTCTTTCTGTAATTTCACAAAGTGAAGATTTATCTCATCTTTAACTTCTTCCAGATCTGAATGTTTGGTTGATGAAACTGATAAGAGTTTCACCAAATCAGCCACACAAGCTGAACTGTGTTCACAATAGAGTATTTCCAAATGCAAATATAAGGTGGCTACTTACACTTGACATTTTTTATTTATTAACATTGTTTTTACTGCTCACAATCCTTTGAGAACAATTTGATTTTGCAGTTCAAACCTAGCAATGTGCCACAGAGCCATGTAACAGTTTCAAGGCAGCCCCACCCTCCCTCATTTCCTCTCTGAGCGCAGCAGTCCTAGCCTGGGCACCAGGCCTGCAGCGCAGGTATCACGTCAGAACACGGAACTCTCAAGGTACCTTTATTTGTTTACATTTTGTTCCCTTATGTTTTTAATGGGATGTAATTCATGTCCCATAAAATTCACTCTTTTAAAGTATACAATACAGTGCTTTTGAGAACACTTAAAATGACCTGATTCCAATATCTAATACCAGAATATTTCTGCAAGCCCCAAAGAAACATACCCATTAGCAATTGCTCTCCGTTCCCTTTTCTGTAGGTTCCTGGTAACCACTGATCTGCTGTCTCTTTCTGTGGATTTGCCTATTCTGGTCATTTCATATAAATGGAAGCATAGAATACGTAATGCTTTGAGACCTGATCTTTCACTTTACAAGTTTTCAAGGTTCATCCATTTTAGAGAACGTATCAGTTCTTCATTCCTTTTCATTGTGGAAAATATTCCATTGTATGGATATACAACCATCATTTACTCATCATTTAGTTGACAGATATTTGAGTTTTTTCCACATTTTAGCTACTGTGAAAAATACCACTGAAACAGTCATGTACATGTATTTGCGTGGACATTGGTGCTCAGTCCTCTCGGACATATTCCTAGGAGCAGAATCATTGCGCCATATGCTCACTCAGTTTTGAAAATTTCTTGGGATTGCCACCCTGTTTTCCTGAAGGGCTGCACATTTTACATTCTCTCTAGGAAAGTGTGAGGATTTTAATTTCTCCAAATATTCAAAAATTCTTGTTACTCTCTATCTTTTCTGTTGTAACCATCTTATTCAGGAATATGGCATATTTCATTAAGAGGTATCTCATAAATTTTATTTTGATTTCTGTAATAACTAATAATTTTGAGCATCTTGTCATGTACTTATTGGTCACTTTTATCTTTTTATGGAGAAATGGCTATTGATATCACTTACCCATTTTTTACTGGGTTATTTGCCATTTTATTATTAAGTTGTAAGAGGGCATTTTTTAAACATTTACTATAGACACATATATGAAATTCAAAAAATTTCTCCCATATTGTGGATTATCTCTTCAATTTCTTGATGGTGTCCTTTGAAAGACAAATGTTTTTAATTTTACAAAATATAGTTTATCTATTTTGTTTCTTTTCTTGCTCATGCTTTTGATATCATACCTGAGAAACTATCCAAGGTAACGGAGACCTATGTCTATGCTGTGTTTTATGGTATCAGCTCTCACACTTAGGTCCACGGTACTGCTTTGAGTTAATGTTTATATATGGTGGGGTAAGAGGTTCTAACTACATTATTTTGCATATGGATATACAATTGTTCTAGAACAATGTATTTTTCACCATTGATTTGTCTTGGTAACCTTATCTAAAATCAATTGGCCAAAAATGTAAGGATTTATTTATGGACTTCAGTTCTATTCCATTTATCTGTTTCTCTGTCTCTGTTTATAGTACTTCACTGTCGTAATTATAGAAGCTTTGTAATGAGTTTAGAAATAGGGAGGTATGAGTCCTCCAACTTTGTTCTTCTCTTTCAAGATTATTTTGTCTTTTTTCAGTCCCTTGTATTTTTCTATGAACTTGAGGAAAAACTTCTACAAAAACAGCGTTTGGTGTTTTGCTAAAGACTGCTTTGAATCTGTAGATCAGTCTGGATGTATCACCATTGTAACCTTCCAAACTATGAACCGGGGATGTCTTTCAATTCATCTGGGTCTTCTTTTCTTTTTTCAATGATGTTTGATAGTTTTCAGTATACAAGTATGGCAATTCTTTAGTCAAATTTATTCCTAAGTGTTTTATTACTTTTGATGGTACTTTAATCATTTTCCTTTAATTTTATGTCAGACTTTCCATTGCTAATCTAAAGTAGAAAACTTAATTTTTGTATATCACTGTGTATTCTACCTTGCTGAGCTATTAATTTTAATATTTTGGTGGATTCCTTAGCATTTTATATGCAAAATCTATCATCCTCAAATAAAGGTATTTTAACTTTTACTTTTATGCCTTATAGTCCTAGTTAGGACCTCCAGAATAATGTTGAATATAAGTAGTGGGAAGGGACATTATTGTCTTGTTCCTGATCGTAGATGAAGCATTCAGTCTTTCACTACTAACTCTGATCTTAGCTGTGGCTTTTTCAATGATAGCCCTCATAAACTGAGGAAGTTCCCTTCTATTATTATTAGTTTGTTGAAATTTTTTATAAAGACAGTGCATTCGATATTGTCAGATGATTTTTCTGCAATTACTTTGCAATTTTTGAGGCAATCATTTGGGTGTTCTTCTATTAACATGAGCTATTAAGTTGATTGATTTTCATTTGTTGAACCATCTGGCATGTCTGACACGGTATCCAATACCTTTTATATGGTACTAGGTTCACTTTGCTAGTATTGAGGCTTATCTTGTCTACACATTGAGGATTTTGGTTTATAGTTTCCTTTTTTGGTGATGTCATTCTTTGTGACATCATTTGTGACATCATTTTTGTCATGTCAAAATTTTTCTATTTTTTGGAAAAGTTTGCAAATGATTAATGTTAAATCTTTAAATGTTTGATAGAATTTGTCAGTGAAAACATCTGGAAATGGCATTTTATTTTCAGTAAGTTTTTTTTAATCAATAATTTAAATTGCTACTTGTTATAAAACTATTCAGGCCATCTACTTCTTCCTGGGTCAGTTTTGATAGTTTGTGTCTTTTTCATCAGAATTTGTCTATTTCTTCAGATTTTACTGTTTGTTGGCATGCAAGTGTTATCTTTTAATTATATATTCCCATAAAATCTTTATGTTTCTGTAATATCAGCCATAATGTCACCTTCTTTCATTCCATATTTTCTTAATTCGATGCTTCTCTATTTTTTTCTAAATCAGTCTATCTGAAATTTTGTTAATTTCATTATACTTTTGAATGAACTACATTTTGTACTGAGCATCTGTATTTTTAAATTATTTGTTTTACTCTAATCTTTATTTTCTTCTTTGCCTGTTTTATATTCAGCTTATCATTTTTTTTCCAGAGTCTTATGGGAGGCATTTAAGTTATTGAGTTCTTTTTCAATGGGCATTGACAGTTATAAAATTTCCATTAAGCATGGTTTGGGTGCACATCCTATGTTTTGACATGTATTGATTTATTTTTCCTCATATAAAAGTATAATTTAATTTTAAGGGTGGTTTCTTTGTAGATCTATTTGTTAATTAGGAAACTTTTGTGTAATATCCACCTATTTGTGAATTTCCCAAATCCCCTGCTGTTACTGATTTGTAATTTCATTTTATTGTGGCTGGAGAACATTCTTTACATACCTTAATTCCTTCTGGATTTAGTGAGATTTGTCTCTTAGTCTAATATATGGTCTATACTAGAGATTGTTCCACATGTCTTGATAAAAATTTATATTCTGATGCTATTGAATGCAATGTTCTGTAGATGTACCTTAGGTCTATCTAGTTGATAGTATTCATCTTCTGTGTCCTTGTCAATCTTCTGCCTAATTCTAACCACTATGGAAAGTGGTGTACTGAAGTCTCCAACTATTATTATGAAGTTATCAGTTTTGCTTCATGCATTTTGGTTTTTTTTTGTTAGCTGAATATGTAAACATAACTGGTGTGGATTCTTGATGAATTGGCCTTTTTATTATTATGAAATGTCTTTCTTTGTGTTTACTGTAATTTTCTTTCTTAATCTATTTTGACTGATTGTACAATAGACACATATTCTCTTTTAGTTACTATTTGCATGGGATATGTTCTTTTTCTACTTTTAACTTATTTGTACTTTTACCTAAACTTAGTTTCTTAATGGTAAGCCTGGGACATAGAATTAATATCTGTATTTATAACAATTGGCTTTGGATTTATAACAACTTAATTTCAATAGTTTATAAAAACTTTGCTCCTATAAAACTTTTTCCTCCTTTCTTTGTGTCATTATTGTTACGAATCACATATTTATATATATCACATGCCTTAGCATCTCTAATAATTATCGATTAATTCAATTTTTTAAAAGTAGGTAAGAGAAGAGGCACAAACAAAAATAGATTTATCCTATTATTTTTTCTACTTACTTGTATGTGTGCCTTTTTATTTTTCATATGGACTCAAAATACTAGTGTGATTTCATTTCACTTTGAAGGACTCACTTTAGTTGTTCCTATGTGAACCATCTGCTAGTGACAAATTCAATTATTGTTCATTGAGGAATTCTTAATTCTTTATTTGGTTTTGAAGGATAGTTTTTCTGAACATACAACTCTTGGTTGAAAGTGTTTTTCTTTACCACTTTGACTATATCATCCTACTGTCTTCTGTTCTTGATTTCTGAAGAGAAATGAACTGCTATCCTTTTGAGGAATTCTTTAGGTGATGAATCACTTCCTTCTTGCTGCTTTTAAGAATCTCTATCTGGCCTCTTGAAATTTTGATTATGATGTTTAAGAATGGCTCTCTTCACATTAATTCTACTTGGAATTTATTCAACTCCTCTTACATGAAAGTAATTTTTTTAAACAAATTGAGAGTTATAATTTCTTCTTGGTAGTTATTACGAAGCCATTATTTCTCAACTATTCTTTCTGCCCCTCAATCTCTCTTCCTTTTTTCGTGAGACTCCCATTATATATATGTTGATGGTATTGCAAGGGCCTATGTTAATTTCTTTCCTTCCCTTCTTGTTTCTGTCCCTGAGACTGGATAACATCAGTTGATTAAACTACAGGTTCAGATTCTTTTGCCAGATCATATCTGCTTGTGAGTCCTTGCTGACAAATGTTTTATTTCAGTTATTTGCCATTCAACTCTAGTATTTACATTGGATTAATTCTTATAATTTCTACATTTGTGTTGGCATTTTCTATGGGTGGAATTCTCTTATTCTTAGTTCTTTAGACATGGCTTGGTAAATTATTTGAACAAACTTGAAATCACAGATTTAAAATCTCTAGTAAATCCAATGTGTTCATTTTCTTTGGGAAAGTTTCTACAGGTTTTTTTTGTGTGTAAATAAAATACTTTCTGGTTTCTTTGCATATTTCATTATTTTTGTTGTCAAAAACTGAACATTTTAAATAATACAATGTGTCTACTCTGGAAATAGGATCCCCCCTTCACACACTCCAGGATTTGGAGTTGTTGTTTTTTTTGTCATTGCTGCTGTTACTGCTGCTTATTTATTTAGTGAATTCAATCAACTAATTTTCTAAAGTCTTCATTATTGCAGCTAGTGAACCATCTTCTTGACCACTTTAGTGGTCAGCTAATGATTCAAACAGAAATTTCTTAAATGCCTTGAAATAATAAATCTCTCAGCCTTTACAGCTTGGCTCTGTGTGTTTATTGGGTGCTGGTGTATAATTAATTTTTCTGGTCTTTGTCCAGATTTACTGGCATTGATGTTCCAAAACCCTTGGAATTTTCTGAGTGACAGCACTATCTTTGTTATTCAGAGCCCCCTGAGGCACAGGTGAGTCTACACTAACCAAACAATTCAGGATGGCAGTCAGTCACCAGAAAGACCAATTATATGATTAGAAAGTTGGGGCTTTGAGTAAGCCGGATTTCCAGTGAGTGAGGGGCACACTGAAGGCTGAGTAGTCACATGGTCATTCAATCACACTACATAATGACACCCAAATAAGTGTCTGAAACTTGGTGGAGCCTAATTATTAGTGAGCACATTAATGTGCTGGGAGGGTGACACACCAGATTCCATGAGGAGAGGGCATGGAAACTCCACTTGAGGACCCTCCCAGGTCTCATCACTTATGTTTCTTCATTTGTAGCCATAAAAAATAGAACTGTAATCATAGCACTTTCTTGAGTCCAGTGAATTGTTCTAGTGCATTACTGGAACTGGGGGTTCAAGGGAGCACCCTGCTTAATAGGCAGTTGGTCAGAAATGTAGGTGGCCTGGAGACCCCACTTGTGACTGCTGTATGAAGTGGGGCAGTCTTCTTGGGGACTATTCCCTTACACCTGTGGAGTCTAGTGCTACCTCTGGGTGATTACTGTCAGAATTGAATTAAAACACACCAGCTGGGATTAGCTCAGACACCTGATCAATGCTCCATCCAGCAGCTAACAATACTGCTTGAGTCCTTATTACTTTCTTGCACAGATCTTCAAGATCAGTCAGTGATGAGAGACTAAGGCTTCCTTGGGTCTTTACTGGAAAAGCACATCATCCTGAACACCCATGTGGTCTTCTGCATTATCTTGCCAATGGGTTTCACCCTGGGCAAGTTCACTATGGATTTAATGTGACCAAAGAAATTGGCAGCAAAACATTCTTGGGATGAAAGGATTATACCTAACTTTATTTCCAGGTGGCAGGTCAGTCACTAGAATCCCATTGACTCAGAGTGAGGTCTGCATGCAGCAAGCCGGTCTCTGCCTCTGGGCCCCTCTCTCTGCACAGCCATCCTCTGGGCCTCTCTGACTGCACAGTTGTCCCACACAGCCATCCTCTGGGCCTCTCTGCACAGTCGTCCCACACAGCTGTCCTCTGGGCCTCTGTGCTCAGTGCTGCCATCGTTCCAGCCTCTGCTCTGCTCTCCTGCAGCCTTGCAGCCCTGCCACCATGTCACCCAGAGCACTGGGCAGAGCTCTTTATACAGACTCAACAGCCATGTATTGCCCACAGGTGTGCAGTGAGCTAGTCAACCAGGGTCATGTGAGAATCCTGGCCCCAGGAACTCTCATTTTATCCACATGCATTCCCAGAAATTTGCCCAGTTTTTTCAAAGATCCCTATGGGCATCTCTTTTTCCAGATTTTCTTTTAAATTTTTTGGTTAGCTTCTTTCTGGCCCTAACTTTTATTGCTGCCTTAGATACGTGCATTGTAAAACAATTGCTGCTGAAGTTTTTCAGCAGCTGTTTGTAGTAAGCATATTCTGAACCATGTCAAATAAAGACATGCCCTTTAAAAGAGGAGTTTCTGGAATTGACATCAAGTCCGATAGTAGTAATTCTCTGGGGATGGAGCTTTTAGGGAACTCCAAGACTGTTCTGCTTCATTTGGTGGCTGATAGCCTGCCCTGTTTGCAAGGCTATTGCACTTTAAGGCTTCTATGAAACTGGAGAAATAGGGTGGGGAAAGTGCAAGTTAAATTGCCACAGAGCTCCCTGTTCTTATAAAAATTAACATACTTTACTTGAATCAATTCACTTCAGAATGTTGCAAACTTCTGCTTAATTTCCAGAGTTCTGAAAAAGTTGATTTTGGCAATTTTTTGCCAATGCTCTCATGGCCTTTATGGAGGAATAGATTTTGAGAAGTCCTAAGTCTAATATTCTGAGTTTAAATTTTTTATGAAATTTTTCAGCAAATGAAATATGTCCCCAGAAAATATGGTTTCTGGCTACTTTTCTGAAGTTTCTCTGCTTCCCCTTTACTGTATCCAGCCCTATTGTACTCTGTACATTTTAGTGAATGAGCTAGACAGGACCTTAACTTTCTTCAAGTATTTTGCAAATAGCTATCTCTTCTGCATAGGAAAACTTCTTCCATATATCCATGTTATTCACTTCAATGTAACAGCTTTTGGTCCCAGCCTTCTACTTTATTTAAAATTGTAAAGATGGCCTCCTCTACTGTTTTCTTAAGAGAACCCTTTATTCCTTTGTATTAAGTGTTTGAAGCTGTTGCCATTGTTGAAAGAAGAAACATCAATGAATTCACTATTTAGCTACTATGCCCTCAAACAATTTTGGAATCACCCATTTAAAAATATCACTACACCTTTTTTTTTAACAGCTACTAAAACTTTGTTAAATTAACATCTGTTATGTAGAGCACAGGGTGAAAGAGGTTGAGTAGTGGTTCAACAGAAGACCACAAAAGAAATTGAAATAGAGAAGTTTGTTACTTACAGGTCCTAGAGAAAGGAACTCAGGGGACCACACAGGGAAGTCAAGGCAGGGTGCAGGCAGAGAGGCAGGACCTGGGGCACACGTCTTTATGAGGATCCATGGGTGGAGTGCTGTGGGATTCTCAGACCAAGTCTTGCTTGAATGGTCAATTCAAACCAAAAAGAGCAGGTTTTCTGTAAGCTCCATAGGAGTTACATCTAAGAGGCATACAAGGGGAGGCCCTGGGAGGGGGGAAAACTTAATCACAAGGTCTGTTGGGAAGTCATATCAAAAACTTCCATTTTCTTGTGACTCTGTGGGCTATGATCCAGGGTCTGCACTTACAGGGGGGCTTAATGCCATTTCAAGGCCTCTGCAGGCCACTTGGCCAAACAAAATTGGTACCAATACAGCAATACCATGGAGTAGCTCAGTGAAACTCTCAACAACAGCATAATATGATTCATCACTGTATGATGTTTCACTGCACATGTTTCTCAGGAGGAATTTTTCACTAAGATTCATAGTTTGGTTAGGTTTTTTAACTTCTTAAACTATCAAAAATGGGAAAGTCTCTAAAATATTTGAAAAACTTCCATTGACTCAAAACTGTAAGGAATTATACATTAAAGTAATGTCAAATGTCTTGCCAATGGCAGGTCAGTCACTAGAAAAGTTTATTGTTTTCAAAATTTTAGTGGAAGCGAAATTTGATTTTTAGTTTTTTTCTAATGTTTCCTTCTTTTATTATACACTTAATTCTTTACTGTACATTAATAAAAGGTAATTTTAGTGGTCTCTATCAATGGATTTGAAATTCTTTTCTTTGTAAAATTGTAAAATAGTTAAGTGAATATTGCACTTTTACTTCATTAAAATAGTACTTTTCTTTTAGAATATACTGTTTACACAGATTAAATAATTATAATTTAAATATGTTTCCTAAGATTATTTTGTGTAATGATTTAAATGTTAAAATACTAAGAATAAACATTAAAGTCATTATTTATTTAATTTATACTACTTTAGTTCATTTTACTTACATTTTATAAACATTTTTGACTTAAATTTATTATAATATTCTTCCATAAATTAGCTAGAAAATGTCATGAGAATAGGATTAGCAACTAACCTGTGGTTCATTATCTGATGTTATCAAGGGTAGTATAGCCACGAAAGAAGAAATGCTGTATCTTAGCTAGAAATATATTAGTGACACTGGTGAAAATACTGTGGGACTTGCTGGTAAGAGAGTCTTTATCTATGGAATGCTTTAAAAGGTATGTCCTTGGATTCTTTATGATAAACCTGAATATACAGTTTTATAGGATCTGGTTCCCTAGGTAAAATGCCACATAAGTTTTGTAAGTGCCTACGTATAGTACATAATGATGAAATTTTGTAATCAAAACAGATTAATTGCAGGTAAGTGTTGTAACTGCAAATATTACCTAGAAATCTCAATAGCTGAGGCTGGGCCAGAGCATCCTATAGTGTCAGAAGGATGTGACTGTCTGTGGAAGCTGGATCTTTCCTGCTTCTCTGGTGCTTTATGTTTATTCATATACTAGAAATTATTAGTATGGCTGAATACTAGGTAGATCTCAGATTCCTCTTGGTCCATTTTAACAATCTGATCCTTTCTGTTACTGCACATATTCTCAATATTTGTATTAACTCAGATCTGTTCTACTAAACTATTTGGGGACCTTAATAACTAGTTTTAGAGTAAACTAAAAGCTTTTACCATATTCATTAATTATTGAAACACTTTACTCTCCCAAAAGTAAATGTACTTTTACTCTTCAAACAAATGAGAAAATGTTAACAAAAAGAAAGGCATACAAGGGAAGATTAAACATGGCAGCATGAAAGGTGAGACAGAGGCTTCCTCCTAAAACCACATATAATATGAAAATATAATTAATAGAACTAATCCTGAAAGAGCAACAGGAAAGAGGACTGTGCCAAACTGCATACACCTGGAGAAAAGAATAAACCACACAGAACAGGGTAACATACCAAAGCCATGGCGCAGCAGGACACAAGCCCTTCCCCCACCCCAGATCACCGGTATGAGGAAGAGAAACGGAGCAGAGAGGGAGGGGAGGAATGGGACTGCTGGATACTGAACTCTGGAGATCTGGTCTGGAAGCACAAAACTACATTTCATGGTGTTTTCATAGTACTCTCATGATTAGAGGGCTGGAAAGTTAAGACAGGCAGAATTCCTGGAGAGACTGAGATTCCAGCCACTTGTGGAAAGCAAGGATCCATACCCAGCTGCTCTGGGACAAAATAAAGGTGGGCAGTCTGAGAGACTTCCGAACAAGGAAGCCCTTAGCAAGAGGGCTGCTAAAGGGGCAAGCATGGCACAGAGCTTACTGTGCAGGAGAAAGGACAGGTAGACAAAATTCTTTGGGTGCACTCTGCCAAGCAGGTAGGAAGCTTTCATGATCTTCAGGCACTCCAGATCCCCTGGCTGGCTATACAGTGCCAAGGAACCCTCCATGATATGCAGTCTACTGTGCCATTTGCCTGACTAGCCCCACCTGACTCTCAAACTGACAAACCCTGCCCTGGCATTAGGCCAACCAGAGGGAAGCCCCATCTACAGCAACTACAAATGCAAATCATAGAGGCTTATACTTGTGTGCTTGGCCCACTGGTTCAGGCAGAGGAGACAGGCATAGCATATGGGAAACAGGAAATACCTCTTTTCTCCCCCCAGGCATCAATACCACTCCACTGTGACCCTGACATTGTTTCAGGGGCTAATCAGCTCCAGAGAGTAGAGCTTCTGGGCACTAGAGGGTGCCATATACAAATATGAAATGCCAAGGGAACCTGGTTCAAAGTAAAATTCTGAATACAGCACCTGAGAAAGATTCAAATAAAATCAACCTCAAAAATCTTCCTGAAAGGTATTTCAAAATAAAAATCACTAACATGCTCTTGGAGGTACAGAAAAGTACTCAAAAACTCAGGAATGAACTCTGGTCAAAGATTCAATCATTATGGAATAAAGTATCAGAAATGAAATAACAATGAAAAGTTTTAAAAGCAGCTTAGACACAGTGGAGGAGATGATAAATGAAATAGAAATTAGACAAGTGAAATACAAAGAAGCTGAGGCACAGAGAAAAATATCTCTGTGAATGAAAGAATATTGAGAGAATTGTGTGACCAATCCAAATTGGAACAATATTTGCATTATAGGGATAGAAGAAGAAAGAGAAAAAGGTACAGAAAAGTTTCTTTGAGGAGGTAATTGCTGAAAACTTCCCCAATCTGGGGAAGGAGATAGTCTCTCAGGCCATGGAAGTGCACAGATGTCCAAATACAAGGGACCCAAGGAAGACAACACCAAGACATATAGTAAATAAAATGGCAAAGATCAAGGATAAGGACAGACTATTAAAAGCAGCCAGAGAGAGAAATAAGATCACATACAAAGGAAAGCCCATCAGGCTAACATCAGACTTCTCAGCAGAAACCTTACAGGACAGAAGGGAGTGGCATGATGTATTTAATGCAATGAAGCAGAACGGCCTGGGACCAAGATAACTTAACTTTATCCGGCAAGATTATCATTTAAATTTGAAGGAGGGATTAAACAATTTCCAGATAAGAAAGAACAGAGAATTCACCTCCCACAAACCATCTCTACAGTCTATTTTGGAGGGACTGCTGTAGATGGAAGTATTCCTAAGTTTTAATAGCTGTCACCAGAGGGAATAAAACCACAGTAAAGAAAGTAGAATAGCTAATTACTAAGCAAATGCAAAATTAAATTAACTAGCCCCAAAGTCAATAAAGGGATAGACAAAGAGTACAGAATATGATACCTAATATATAAAGAATGGAGGAGGAAGAAAAAGGAGGAGAAATAGAAAAGAACCTTTGATAGCATATTAAGTGAGTTAAGTTAGACTCTTAGACAGTAAGGAAGTTAACCCTGAACCTTTGTAACCATGAATGTAAAGTCTGCAATGCCAATAAGTACATAACTATTAATAATCACCTTAAATGTAAATGGACTGAATGTGCCAATCAAAAGACATAGAGTCACTGAATGGATAAAAAAACAAGACCCATCTATATGTTGCCTAGAAGAGACTCACTTTAAACCCAAGGATATACACAGATTAAAGTGAAGGGATGGAAAAATATATTTCATGCAACTAATAGGGAGAAAAAAGCAGGAGTTGCAGTACTTGTATCAGACAAAATAGAGTTCAAAACAAAGAAGTTTACAAGAGACAAAGGAGGACATTACATAATGATAAAGGGGTCAACCCAGTGAGAAGATACAACCACAAGGAGTGTTGAAGTCTCCTAGAATGAATGCATTGATTCTATTTCCCCTTTTAATTCTGTTAGTATTTGTTTCACATATGTAGGTGTTCCAGTTATGGGCACATAGGTATTTATAATGGTTATATCTTCTTGTTGGATTGACGCTTTTGTGATTATGTAATGCCCTCCTTTGTTTCTTGTTACTTTCTTTGTTTTGAAGTTGATTTTGTCTGATACCAGTACTGCAACTCCTGATTTTTTCTTCCTATTATTTGCATGAAATATCCTTTTCCATCCCTTAACTTTTAGTCTGTGTATGTCTTTGGGTTTAAAGTGAGTATCCTGTAGGCAGCATATAGATGGGTCTTGTTTTTTTATCTATTCAGTGACTCTATATCTTTTGTTTGGTGCATTTAGTCCATTTACATTTAGGATGATTATCAATAGGTATGAACTTATTGCCATTTCAGGCTTTAGATTTGTGGTTTCCAAAGGTTCAAGGTTAACTTCTTTACTATCTAAGAGTCTAACTTAACTCACTTAATATGCTATGACAAACACAATCTAAAGGTCCTTTCTTTATTCCTTTTTTTTCTTCCTACTCCATTCTTTATATATTAGGTATCATCATATGCTATACTCTTTGTCTATCCCTTTATTGACTTTGGGGTTAGTTAATTTAATTTTGTATTTGCTTAGTAATTAACTGTTGTACTTTCTTTGCTGTGGCTCAATTGCCTCTGGTGACAGCTATTAAACCTTAGGAACACTTCGTCTGTAGCAGTCCCTCCAAAATACACTGTTGGGATGTTTGTAGGAGGTAAATTCCCTCAGCTTTTGCTTATATGGAAATTGTATAATCCTTCCTTCAAATTAGAATTATAATCTTGCTGGATAAAGTTATCTTGACTCCAGGCTCTTCTGCTTCATTACATTAAATACATCATGCCACTCCCTTCTGGCCTGTAAGGTTTCTGCTGAGAAGTCTGATGTTAGCCTGATGGGCTTTCCTTTGTATGTGATCTTATTTCTCTCTCTGGCTGCTTTTAATAGTCTGTACTTATCCTTGATCTTTGCCATTTTATTTACTATATGTCTTGGTATTGTCTTCCTTGGGTCCCTTGTGTTGGGAGATCTCTACAGCTCCATGGCCTAAGAAACTATCTCCTTCCCCAGATTGGGGCAATTTTTAGCAAGTACCTCCTCAAAGACACTTTCTATCTCTTTTCCTCTCTCTTCTTCTGGTACCCCTATAATGTAAATATTGTTCCATTTGGATTGGTCAAACAATTCTCTAACTATTATTTCATTCATAGAGATCCTTTCTTCTCTCTATACCTCAGTTTCTTTGTATTCCTCTTCTCTAGTTACTATTTCATTTATCATCTCCTCCACCACATCTAATTTGTTTTTAATACCCTCCATTGTGCTCTTCAATGATTGGATCCCTGACCGGAATTCATTCCTGAGCTCTTGAATATTTCTCTGTACCTCCATGAACATGTTAATGATCTTTATTTTGAAATCCCTTTCAGGAAGATTCATGAGGTTGATTTCATTTAAATCTTTCTCAGGAGTTGTATTAGTAATTTTACTTTGAACCACATTCCTTTGGCATTTCATATTTGTATAAGGTGCCATATAGTGCCCACAAGCTCTACTCTCTGGAGCTGCTCAGCCCCTGAAGCAATGTCAGGGGTCACAGGGGAGTGGTATTTGTCCCTGGGGGGAGGAAAGAGGTGTGTCCTGCTTGCTAACTACAATGCCTGTCTCCACTGCCTGAATCAGTGGGTCGAGCACACAGGTATAAGCCTCCATGTTTGTGGTTGCTGTATGCAGGTCTTTCCCCTGCTGGCCTATTGCCAGAGTAGGGTTTGCCCGCTTGAGAGTCAGGTGGGGCTGGTTGGGAGAAAGGCACAATGGACTGCATATCACGTAAGGGGTTCTTGGAGCTGTGTAGTAAACCAGGGGAGCTGGAGTACCTGAAGATCATGAAAGCTCCCAAACTGCTGGGCAGAGTGCACCTGGACAATTTTGTCTACCTGTCGTTTCCTCTATGCAGTAAGCTCTGTGCAATCCTTACCCCTTTAGCAGCCCTCTTGCTGTTAGGAAGTCTCTCTGACTGCCTGCCTTTCTTTTGTTCCAGAGCATCCAGATATGGATCCCTCATTTCCACAAGTGGCTGGAATCTCAGTCTCTGCAGGTATTCTGCCTGTCTTAGCTTTCCAACCTGCTAATCACAAGAGTACCATGCAAGCACCATGAAATGTATGTTTGGGCTCCCAGAGTAGATCTCTGGAGTTAGGTATTCAGAAGTCCTAAGCCTCCACTCCCTCCCCTCACCATTTCTCTTCCTCATGCCAGTGAGTTGTGATGGGGGAAGTTGTTGGGTGCTGCTGGGCAATGGCTTTGGTACATTACCCTCTTACATCATGTTTATTCTTTATTATTTATAGGACAGTTTGGAGCTGTCCTATTTTCTGTTGCTCTTTCAGGATTAGTTGTATTAATTATATTTTCATATTATATGCAATTTTAGGAGGAAGCCACATTCTCACCTCTCGGGCTGCCATCTTTAATCCTCTCTCCCCTCTTCATTCTCTTTTCAAATACTAACAGAATTAAAAGGGTGAATAGAATTCATTCTAGAAGACTTCAAAACTTTACTCACTCTAAAAGGACAGATCAACCAGACAGAAAACAAGTAAGGAGACAGAGGCATTGAATAACACATTAGAACAAATGGATCTAACAGACTTCTAGAGAACTCTACACTCAAAAGTCACAGAACACACATCCTTCTCAAGGGCACATGGAACATTTTCAGGAAAAGATTATATACTAGGCCACAAAAAGAGCCTCAGCAAATTCAAAAAGATTCAAATTGTACTAACCAGTTTCTCAGACCTCAAAGGTATGAAACTAGAAATAAATTACACAAAGAAAATGAGAAATCCCTCAAACACATGGAGGTTTCACAACATGATCCTAAATTACCAATGTATCAATGACCAAATAAAAACAGGGATCAAGCAATATATGGAAACAAATGACAAAAATAATTCAACAGTGCAAAAATCTGTGGGACACAGCAAAGGCCATGCTAAGAGGAAAGTATATTGCAATACAGGCCTACCTCAGGAAAGAAGAACAATCCCATATGAACAGTCTAAACTCGCAATTAACAAAACTACAAAAAGAAGAACAAATGAGGACCAAAGTCAGTAGGAGGGACTTAATGAAGATTAGAGCAGAAATAAATAAAACTGAGAAGAATAAAACAATAGAAAGAACCAATTAAAGCAGAAGCTGGTTCTTTGAGAAAATAAACAAAATAGTTAAACCCCTAGGCAAACTTATCAAGAAAAAAAGGGAGACTACATACAAACAGAATCAGAAAAGAGAAAGGAAAAATCACTATAGACAACACAGAAATACAAGGAATTATGAGAGAATACTATGACAAATTACATGCTAACAAAGTGGATAACCTAGAAGAAATGGACAGCTTTCTATCAAAATACAATCTTCCAAGGCTGACCCAGAAAGAAACAGAAAATCTGAACAGACCAATTACCAGAAATCAAATTGAGCTGGTAATCAAAAAACTACCTAAGAACAAAACCCCTGGACCACATGGCCTCACTGCTGAATTTTATCAAACATTTAGTGAAGATGTAATACCCATCCTCCTTCAAGTTTTCCAAAGAGTAGAAGAAGAGGGAATACTTCCAAACTCATTCTATGAGGCCAGAATTACTCTAATACCAAAACCAGGCAAGGTCACCACAAAAAAAAAGAAAATTACAGACCAATATCCTTGATGAACATAGATGCAAAAATACTCAATAAAATATTAGCACACCAAATTCAAAAATGCATAATAAAGATAACATCTGTTTTTAAAAAGAAACGCATCCCCTGCTAATGGATAAGAATAATCCATCATGATCAAGTAGAATTTATTGCAGGGATGCAAGGATGGTATAACATTTGAAAATCCATCAACATCATCCATCACATCAAAAAAAAGGACTAAAACCACATGATCATCTCCATAGATGCTGAAAAAGCATTCGACAAAGTTCAACATACATTCATGAAAAAAACCCTCAACAAAATGGGTATAGAGGGCAAGTAGCTCAACATAATAAAGGCCATATATGATAAACCCAGAGCCAACATACAATACCAAAGGGGAGGGGTGTGGGATAGTAGGTGGGGATGGAGGGAGAAGGTGATTGAGTGGTATTATGTTTAGTACACATGGTGTGGGGGTCATGGGGAAAGAAGTGTATCACAGAGAAGGCAAACAGCTTAACAGCAAGAAGCTGAAAGCTTTTCCTTTAAGATCGGGAACAAGACAAGGATGCCCACTCTCCCACTTCTATTCAACATAGAACTGGAGGTCCTAGCCATGGCAATCAGACAACACAAAGAAATAAAAGGCATCCAGATTGGCAAGGAAGTAGTTAAACTGTCCCTATTTGCAGATGACATGATATTGTACATAAAAAACCCTAAAGACTCCACTCCAAAACTATTAGATCTAATATCTGAATTCAGCAAATGTGCAGGATACAAAATTAATATGCAGAAATCTGTGACATTCCTATATAGTAACAATGAACTAGCAGAAAGAGAAATCAGGAAAACAATTCTGTTCACCATTGCATCAAAAAAATTAAATACCTAGGAATAAACCTAACCAAGGAAGTGAAAAAGCTATACTCTAAAAACTACAAGATACTCATGAGAGAAATTAAAGAAGATACCAATAAATGGAAACACATCCCATGCTCATGGATAGGAATAATTAATATTGTTAAAATGGCCATCCTGCTAAATTAATCTACAGATTCAATGCAATTCCTATCAAAAGCATTATTCAATGAACTAGAGAAAACCATTCTCAAATTCATATAGAAACACAAAAGACCCCGAATAGCCAAAGCAATCCTGAGAAGGAAGAAAAAAGCTGGGGGGGGTTATGCTCCCCAACTTTAAGCTCTACTACAAAGCCACAGTAATCAAGACAATTTGGCACTGGCATAAGAAGAGGCCCATAGGCCAATGGAACAAATTAGAGAGCCTGATATAGACCCAACCTTATATGGTCAATTAATATACGATAAAGAGCCATGGACATACAATGGGGAAATGACAGCCTCTTCAGCAACTGGTATTGGCAAAACTGGACAGTTATATGCAAAAGAATGAAACTGGATTATTGTTTAACCCCATACACAAAAGTAAACTCAAAATGGATCAAAGACCAGAATGAAACCATAAAACTCTTAGAAGACAACATAGGCAAAAATCTCCTGAATGTAAGCATGAGCAACTTCTTCCTGAATGCATCTCCTCAAGCAAGGGAAACAAAAGCAAAAATGAACTCATGGGACTACATCAAACTAAAAAGTTTCTGTACGGCAAAGGACACCATCAACAGAACAAAAAGGCATCCTACAGTGTGGGAGAATATATTTGTAAATGACATATCTGACAAGGGGTTAACATCAAAAATACATAAAGAACTGACTTGCCTCAACAACCAAAAACCAAATAACCCAATTAAAAAATGGGCAGAGGATATGAAGAGAGAGTTGTCTACTAAAGAAATTCTGATGGCCAACAGACACATAAAAAGATGCTCCACATCACTAACCGTCAGGAAAATGCAAATTAAAACCACAGTGAGATATCACCTCACACTAGTAAGGACGGCCAGCATCGAAAAGACTAAGGACAACAAATGCTGGTGAGGTTGTGGAGAAAGGCGAACCCTACTACACTGCTGGTGGGAGTGTAAGCTAGATCAACCATTGCGGAAAGCAATATGGAGGATCCTCAAAAAACTAAAAATAGAAATACCATTTGACCCAGAAATCCCACTCCTTGGAATTTACCCAAAGAATACAACTTCTCAGATTTGAAAAGACATATGCACCCCTATGTTTATTGCAACACTATTTACAATAGCCAACATTTGGAAACATCCTAAATGTCCATCAGTAGATGAATAGATGAAGAAAAAATGGTACATATACACAATGGAATGCTATTCAGCCATAAGAAAGAAACAAATCCTACTATTTGCAACAACATAGATAGAGCTGAAGGACATTATGGTCAGTGAAATAAGCCAGGTGGAGAAAGACAAGTGCCAAATGATTTTCCTCATTTGTGGAGTATAACAACAAAGCAAAACTGAAGGAACAAAATAGCAGCAGACTCACAGACTCCAAGAAGCAGCAGACTCACAGACTAGTGGTTACCAAAGGGGAGGGGTGTGGGATAGTAGGTGGGGATGGAGGGAGAAGGTGATTGAGTGGTATTATGTTTAGTACACATGGTGTGGGGGTCATGGGGAAAGAAGTGTATCACAGAGAAGGCAAACAGTGAATCTCTGGCTCTTACTACACTGATGGACAGTGACTACACTGGGGGTATGGGTGGGGACTTGATAATATGGGTAAATGTAGTAACCACATTGTTTTTTCAAGTAAAACCTTCATAAGAGTGTGTATCAATAATACCTTAATAAAAAAGTTTTTTAAAAAGGCATGTAAAGAAAACTTACACTGATGTTACACCTAAAATGTCTGCCTATTTTGAAAGTAAATATTCATATAACAACAAACCCAATGGTTTGCTTTGTTTGTATTATTGACAGTTCACTCATTAGATATGTAACCTCCTTAATGACGAAGCTTTGATGAAACATAAGTGTGGAGTTCCTAGAAATGGATTTAAATTATATAAATTAGCCTTTTAAAGACAAAGGATCTGCTAAAGTTGAATATACTAAAATTTATGGTTCCATAATTCACCTCATATGAATAAACCAAACAGAACTGTGTACATAGAGTCAACTAACATATGTTTAGAAAAATAGACATAGGGATACTTTTCATGATAGCTGAAATCTAGAAATGTGTTAAAAGTTCAACAAGAGTAGAATTAGTAAATAAAATTTGTTATTTTTTAAAGTCATACAATAAAACTATGAGAATGAATAGTGAGTATTTGTAAACATATAATTAAACATCACAAACATAATACTGAGCAATAGAAGCCTGTTGCAAAATAGTACAGTTTTATGATTCCATTTATATAAAATTGATAATAGGCAAAAATCTGCTAATATTATTAGGAGGAGATGAATAAATACTGGAAGGAAGTAGAAGGAGGATTTCTGAGTTTCTGTTAATTCTCTGCTCTATTCCCTGTGCCTAAATATTTGTTTTTGAATAAACAAATACATTTATGATGAATAATTAGGATTATATGAGTAATATCCCCCGTCTCAGTGTCTGGTATAGGCAGAGTAAATGGAAATGCATGAATCTACCCAGTGGTGTGGATCTTGATAATTTTTTAAAAGCCTGTCTATAAAGAGGAACTGTGCAATCTAATCTGATAAAATTATTGAACACTGAATGCATGAGTGTCTTTACTTAGATGGATTTAAAAAAATAGTGCAGATTAGATAGTTTATAACAACAGAAATTAATGTCCTACAATTCTGGAGGCTCGGAAGTGCAAGTCTGGGCATGGTCTGGGGAGGCCTACTTTCTGGTTTATAACTGGCACCTTCTTGCTGTGTCCTCACATGGCAGAAGGGGCAAAGAAGCCCTCTGGAGTGCCTTTTGTAAGGGAATTCATCCCATTCCAGGAGCTTTACTCTTATGAGTTGAGCACATCCACAAAGCCCTACCTCCTAATACCATCACATTGGGCATTGGGCTTTCAACATCTGCATTTGGGAGAGACACATTCAGACCACAGTCATAGGAAGTTGGCAGAAAAATAGAAAGAAGGGGACAATGTCTGTGAGTCTTTTAAAGTAAAAAAATATATATTCATATGTGTCCCTGAACAAATATACTGCAATGGGTTGTACTATTTGAAAGAATCACTTCAATTTGATGAAGTTTTTGAGGTAATAGAAAGATACAGATTGTGAATAGGTAGTAGAGCAAAATGAAAAAAAACTTACTGAAAATAAAGAAGCCAAGGAAATAAGAGACACCCAAAGATATTTTGAAATAATCTGGAAGAAGGCTGTCATTAACGTGGGAGAAAAGACAAAACCTCAGAGGCAGAGCTGTGAACAGGGCTGGTCCTGTCCTAAGGCCCTTCCAGGGAAGAAGGGCAAGCAGACACATAAATTTGCAAAAATGTGCATGCTTCCTAGAGATGTGATATATTTTGAAAACCATACATACATAATGTGTTTCTATGTGAACTTTGAAAATCTCCTGCAATGGCCACCCTTCTCAAGCAGTTTCATGGGTTGGCATTCTGACTGGATTTGAGACACATGGTCTTGGACAGCCTTACATTTGTTCAGCTTTATAAAAGGAGAGAAGGCAGGCAGTAGATTAGCATGCCCCCATCGCACAGCAGAAGTCGCTGAGCTTCTGATACCCCCATCATGGTGCTGGGGACCAGGTGTGGTCATGCTGTCATTGAATTTTTGAAATTAAGTGAGACAAATTTGATGTAGCTATTCTTTTTTGAATTTCTCCTCTGAGTTATACTGCCAACAATATAAAAATCAAAAACATCACACCCTTCAACAAGTAACAGTTTTCTGGCTTGCTGTCTGTTTCATAATTAAATATAATATAATATAATGAAAGTGTTCTTGCTTATGTAGAAACTTATAAGGGAGTTTTATAGCTATATAGAATACACATACACACACATGATTTAAAGGCAAACTTGCTTAAGAGCTGTATTGTGCTCTAACAATGATTGGATGAATCAGGTTGGACGAATCAGGAATACTCTGTCTCATAGTTCTCATCTGTAAAATGAAGGGCCTTGTCTTGATGAATACTCAGTCTCTTAACTCTCAGATTTTAGCAATTTTCATTTTGAGATCTACTCACCTTCCTTGAGGTCTTATCATACAGCTATCTCAAACTGAAAAAGATCATGTTAATCTTCAGTAATGCTAATTTTGTATATGTGAGTAAAATTGTAATATTCCAGAATCTCTCGCCTGGCTTTGGTGCATCTCCATGTGAGCAGGCGTTCCTAATGGATGGAGGGAAGTAGTTCATCTCCATATTGATGGGTAATTACCTAGGCAACTGAAGGCTTATCTGAACCTGAGAGGTTGGAGGAGGTTTCACTTGCTTCTGCTGCAGCAGGAGGTAAACGGCCCCCAGACCGCAGTTTGGAAGCAATAAACGGATTTTAAACTTTATTTCTCCCTTTGACTGATTTCGGTTTTAGAGGTATTTTGCCCAGGGATTTCCTTTCCCTGGAGTTACATCTGGAGGTAGTTGGCAGGACCTCTGAACCCGAAATCTGTCTAAATGGGTGTGAGCTTTGGGAGAGCTGCTCCTAAAAATGGTGGGGAGTTGCCCAGAAACCCCCCTGTGGATGTGGGGAGGCCCCAGTGGCTGCTGTGTCAGAGGGTGCAGCTTCACCTGTATGTCCCCCTATCTGTGGGGCTTCCAATTTGGGAGTCCTTAGTAGGGAGTTGGTCTAGGGCAAAGTACCTTCTAGAAGGGTGGGGCATTCCCCAGAAGTGGGGAAGGGTGGAGACACTGGAAACTGCAGTATTAGCCCTCCATGAGCTAGAAGACTGCTTAGAGGCCTTAAGTGGCCATGTAGCAGCTGACCTTGTAGGGTCTCTTTTCATTGAGATAGTGGAAAATGTTATCGAGGAGAAAGAGAGGATTATTGAGAGGGTTTGAGAGGAGAGAGAGAGAGACTTAGGGGGGAGACACACTTCAGCCTTGCTTGCAGGAGCTGTGCAATAACCTATGGGATGCCCTTATGGAAGAGAGACAGTTACTGAAAAGACAGGTCATGCTCCTGGAAGATTCCTTAGCAGCAGTGAGGGGGGAGTCAGCAGGAAAGCCATGTTGCAGGAGGCAATGTGGGAGGGGAGGAAAGAGTGGTGCCTTCAGCCCCTGAGATAGTGGAGAAGCCAGGGAGAAAAGAGGAGGAGGCGGGGCATGAGCCGATCTGCTGCTGAGACCATTGCCCAAGGCACAAAGGCCCACCTGACTGTAATTAAGAAGGTAAAAATGAAACAACCACGGTCTCCTCAGGGGGAGGAGCCACCCCTGCCCAGGTTGTGGAGCCCTCCATGCTCTGGCCCTATACCCAGGATGAGCTGGTGGGCATGAGCATCAGGTATAGGCAGAGGCCATCGGAATCTCTGCCTACATGGCTTTTACATCTCTGGAATATGGGTGTGGAAAATATTGTTAAGTTGAGTACTGAGATGAGCTGACTGGCTTCCCTGATGACTCACCCTTCCCACCGGCAGTGGTTGCAAGATGCCCATCATACCTCAAGGAATCAGACACTTTGGGAATGACTGACAGCTGCCATCAAGGCAGTTTGGTCTAATCAGGGTGATTTACCATATTTAACCACTAGTTAGAAAACGTATGTAGAGTTACAACAGGTAGTGCAGTAATTGGGCATGAAAAATATCATCTATAATATGGATCCCCAAGGCCCTGATGAGGAGGTTGTTCACCAAAGGAATGAGAAATCTGGTGCTGCATACAGCTCCCCCATCTCTCTTTGGGTCCCTAGTGAATACTGTTGACCCCCCTGTGTGGGTCACCCATAAGTGAGGCTACTTGTACTTTGCACAGAAGTAAGTATAGGCTACGACTGACAGGAGAGAGGTGCAAAAGGCCCCATGAAGGTCTCGAGGACCCAGGTGTGGGTTTATTTGATAAAGGCTGGGGTAGTGAAAGAAAAACTTGATGGGCAGCCCAGTAGAATATTGTTAGAACTGTGGCACCAATTAAATCCAGAGCAGCAGTTCCAGCCACTGAGGTGCAGGACACGGAAACCAGAGTCAAGGCCTCATGCCCAGCCTGTGTCCCTGCAAAACTTCCTGGAGGACAGTACTCAGGATTCACCTGGGCTCTCACCTCCACAGGAGCAGGATTGGGCATCACAGTTTGAATGAGGGGAGGGGTCAAGGTCCCCAGTTTGGGGGACATAATGGGGACCACAAGCCACATATAGAATTAGCAATTCATTGGTCCCCTGTGAATGTACAACATGTTCTGGAGCAGGTGGACGCAGGAGCTGAGTGTCCTCTGATTCATGCCAACCCTGAGCATTTTCCCAGGTCCCCTGCTGTGATAGATGGCTATGGGGGTAAGACAATTAGAATGAAAATGCCCAAATCCCATTGGGGATAGGGCATTTACCCCCAAAGGAGTGTACTGTATACCTTTCTCCCATCCCTGAATATATTTTGGGGGTAGATATCCCGCAGGACCTGTGGTTACAGGTCACTGCAGGTGAGTTAAGACTGAGGGTTAGTGTGGTAAGGACAGTTCTGAGGGGACATGCTAAGCAACCACCTGTAGCTCTTCCTGTACCTCAGTGGGTGACAAATACTAAGCAGTATAAATTGCCGGGAGTGCAAAAGCAGTTTCCTGAAGAAATTCTACAGGAGTTGGAGAAGGTGGGCATCATAAAGCCCACTCACAGTCCTTTTAATTCCCCAATGTGGCCAATGAAAAAGCCATATGCTCCTGGTGTATGACTATGCACTACAGGGAATTGAATAAAATCACACCCCCTTTGCATGCTGCTGTCCACTCTATAGCAGCCATTCTGGACACTCTCAGCCATAAGGTAAGAATGTATCATTATGTAGTAGACCTTACTAATGCTTTCTTCTCTATTGACATAGCACAGGAAAGTCAGGAACAGTTTTCCTTCACATGGGAAGGCCAGCAGTGGACATTCACGGTCCTTCTGCAGGGGCACCTCCACAGTCCCACCATCTGTCATGGACTTGTAGCCCAGGACTTGGCCACATGGAAGAAACCACGAACAGTGTGGTCATATCACTACATTGATATTATGTTCATATCTGATTCTCTTTAGCAGATCTGGGAAAGATTGGAAGAATGGACATTTCCTAGAGTGCTGCAACATCTCCAGGAGAAAGGATGGACTGTGAAAAGCACCAAGGTTCAGGAACCTGGTTTATCTGTGAAATTTTTAGGGGTTGTCTGGTTGGGTAAAACTAAAGTTATTCCTGATACAGTCATAGAAAAGGTCCAGACTTTCCCTACTCCTACCACTGTGGAGTTTTTGGGCTATTGGAGAGTGTTTATTCCACACTTGGCACAAATTCTGAAGCCCTTATACTGGTTGGTATGAAAGGGCATCAAGTGGGACTGGAATGAGACATGTGCAGCTGCTTTTACTGCTGCCAAGCATACAGTCAAGGTTGTACAGGCCTTGAATATAATGGACTCATCAAGGCTCTGTGAGCTAGATGTTCATGTAACCAAAGATGATTATGGATGGGGCCTTTGGCAGTGGCTTGAATGGACACACCAACCTATTGGATTCTGGTCACAACTGTGGAAAGGAGCAGAGGTCCAATACACCTTGATAGAGAAGCAACTGGCTGTCAGGTATCATGCCTTGCTGGCTACAGAGCCCATCACTGAAACAGCTCCAACCAAGGTAATAACCACCTATTCCATCACAGGGTGGGTGCAAGACTGGACCCAAAGGCCATGGAGTGGCATGGCACAGAAGCCTACACTGGTCAAATGGGGCTCAGCAACACAGTGCTCTCTCTACTAGACCCTTAAGGGTAGAACTCCAACACTTATTAGGGCCAGTGTCCTATTACCAGTGGAAAGCAGGAAGAACTTGCTTTTCAGCCCTTGGTAGGCAAGACTCCTTATCAGGAAGGAAAAGCCCCTATACCTGAAGATGCTTGGTACACAGATGGCTCCAGTCATGGACAGCCCCCAAAAGTGGAGGGCTGTGTCTTTCCATCCTAAGACTGAGACAATATGGATGGAGGATGGAGAGGGGAAGAGCAGCCAATGGGCTGAGTTGCAGGTAGTATGGCTCGTGATCACCCAGGAGCGTTCCCTCATAGTTGTCTGCACTGACAGCTGGGCTATCTACTGGGGCTTGACCCTGTGGCTACTGACATGGTATCATGCCAACTGGTTGGTTGGTTACTGGCTCCTTTGGGGACAAGAGTTGTGGCAAGCCTTATGGGTCTCTGATCAGACTAAAGCTGTTACCGTATATCATGTGACTGGTCATTTGCCTTTGGCATCCCCAGGGAATGATAAAGCAGACACATTGGCCCACGTGCGCTGGCTAGAAGGAAAGCCTGCCTCTGATGTGGCCCAATGTCTATGTCATCATTTATTGCAAGCAAGGCAAAAGACAATGTGGGCTGTAGCCCATCAGTGAGGCTTGCCACTGACCTTTGAAGAGGTCAGCAGAGCCCGGAAGGAGTGCCTTGTATGCTCTCAGAGGGACTTATACCAAGTCCTGCAGCAACATGGGACAATAGTAAAGAGGATGAAACCCCTTGTCCAGTGGCAGATAGACTATATTGGGCCTCTGCCCCATTTCAGAAGGATATTGAAATGCCATGACTTGTGTGGATACAGGTACTGGACTATAGGCTGCTTTTCCTGCACATAGTGCAGATCAGCAAACCACCAAGAGGGACTTGGAGCATCTTTTTGCAGCCTATGGCCTGCCACAGGTGATTGAGAGTGATCAAGGCACCCACTTTACTGGACATGCATTACAAGTTTGGTCAACAATTAGGCATTAAGTGGAAGTTTCATGTACCATATAACCCTACCAGAACAGGCATGATAGAGAGGTACAGTGGTTTGTTGAAATCTGGCCTGAAGTTGGACATCAATAGTGTACAGGGCTGGTCAGTTCACTTATGGACAGTGCTATGGCATTTGAATGAGAAACCACATAAAGGAGTTTTGAGCCCTGTGGACATGCTAACACACACATTTCTGCCTCTCCTATACAACTGTATGTGCAAACCAAACAAGAGTTATTGAAGCCAGGATATGGCCAGCAGAGCAACGTTCTGCTGCCAGCACCAACTGCATTAAACCCTGGAGACAGTGTTGAATGGACATGGCCCTGGACATTTCAACTCATGAACCAGCAATGGCTGGCCCTTCTGGCACCTTGTGGAGAGTGCCTGGAAGCTGGTCTCATGCATATTCCTGGAGTTATAGCAAAGTGGCCCCCAAAGATCATGGAAGTGTACACAAAACATCTTGGAGGTAAGAGCATCTTATGGGAAAGTGTTGTTTTATCTTTACGACCAGTGCATGTACCTCCTGTAGCCCTATCTACTGACCTATCTGTAACTCCCACAGGGAGAGGGGTGAAAGTCTGGTATACTAGACCAGGATGAGGTCCCATTCCTGCCACTGAACTATCACAGGATCACTCTCTTTCATGCATCCTACTGCTGCTGGGGTTCTTCTTCACAAAGCCAAAGAATGAACTTTACAAACACTCTAGGTAGGAGAGCAAGGTACAGGCTTTTATTTAGAAATAAAGTGAGAAGAAAGAGTTCCTGACTCATGCCAGAAGGGGACAAGAGAGCCCGTGATGGTGCGTTGTCTAGGGGTTTTATAGGCAATTGAGGATTTTTCAAGAACATCAAAAAAGGCTTAGGGGTGTGGACTTATACTACCTGCCCTGTCCTCAAGGTGGGCTGGGTCATAATCTGACTGTTCGGGCTGACAGTGGAGTCACGGGTTATGTTGATACCCTTTCAGGACACTCAGACATTCCAGGCCAAGTTGCTCCTGGCCTTTTGACCTTTAACTGATCTCATTGAAGATGTCTATATCTTTACCCTAGAGAATTAGTGTGACCTTGACTTCACATAATGCTTAGCACAGAGTTTCAGTAGAGACTTCTTTGCCCATTGTTACATTGCTCTGACTGTAAATATTCCATCCTGCTTTTCCTGGAGGCCCTCACCCTACTCTGACTACACCCACCATCCCTGTCTCACTACCTGATGGACAAGATTTGCCTATACTGGTGTCATTAATACATGTATCTTATCACCCTTAAGGTTATTTTCTACTACAGTCCTTGTGGCCTGGATGCACCCCCTGCGCAGCTGCTGCATGATGATTGCCCTGAACCCTGTACCTCTTCAGCTACTGCCTGCTGGAATTGGCGAGGTACAGACTTAATCTGCATAGGACTTTGAACCTAGCTGAAGCCTCTGCCTTGAGGATTATCATGATTTTATTGCTGTTGCTATTGTTATGTCATTAGTCTGGTCACAGTGCTCCCGGTTTCTTGTCCAACGACCATTGCTGAAGAAGGGGAAGGAATAGACTGTAAGGCAAGATTCTGGAGGGCTGGCCTATGGGTAAAATTGTAATATTCCAGAATCTCTCACCTGGCTTTAGTGCATCTCCATACGAACAGGTGTTCCTAAGGGGTAGAGAGAAGAAGTTCATCTCCATATAAATGGGTAATTACCTGGGCAATGGAGACTTATCTGAACCTGAGAGGTTGGGAGGAGGTTTCATTTGTTTCTGTCAGAGCAGGAGGTGGACGGCCCCCAGACCACAGTTTGTAAGCAACAAATGGGTTTTAAACTTTATTTCTCTCTTTGACTGATTTTGGTTTTAGAGGTGTTTTGCTTCAGGATATCCTCTCCCTGGACTTACAATATAATATTAGCTTCTGAATAAGGAGAACCACAATTTGGCAGCACAAGGGGGGGCAGAAGAGCCTTCTGCTCAATCTCATGCTCGTGGGTCGGAATCTTGCACCATTCTCCACCAGGAAGGTGAGCGACCTACTACGGGAAGAGGTACAGAAGTGAGGCAAAAAGGGAAATATTTACAGTGGGTGGAGCAGGCTTGTAGCATGTGCATGAAAACTTTTGTACTCTTCACTTAAAACATTTTAATTTACATTAACATTTGGGAAAAATATGTATAAAATTGATGTGAATAGTGTAGGGATATATTTGGTACCTGCCTTTAGTGAGTAGAAATCTGGATATTCCCATAAGCCTCTAAAGCTCCCTTCTAATCTCTCCTTGGCAGTGCAATGTAGAATGCTCCACTTCTTTTGAATATGATTATTTTTAAGCTCCTGAATATGGTGATGAGTGTCTGCAGATTCAAGATAAAGTAAATCTCTTAAAATATATAACTGAGCATTCTAGTCCTCTAGGCAAAGGAAGGGAAAGATAGGGAGTTCCAAACAGGCTCCCCACATACCAGGAGTTTTCAGTTGGAACGTGCCAAGAAGCATTAGCAGTGCCTGGATCCAATTTTCCTTTGTAGCCATAAACATTTAAAGCTTCAAAGGCCCTTCAGGGCAACTTTATTTGATGGAGGAGCACACACGTTAGGGTTACAGTGTCTCTGAAACAAATGATTTGACACCTACAGGGAAAGCCTTGCCCATGGGGTGTTTAACTATCTGGAAGCAGAAACAGGTAGAGGCAGGCAGTGACTGCCGCCTTGGGCCCTTAGTGCCAGGCCCACGCAGCTCCCGCTCCCTCCAGTCTGTCCTCAGCCTCAGTGGAGATGCAGGGAAGGCACTGATTCTAGCAGAAGTTTTGACCAGGCTGGCTTGGAAGCACTGTAGAGGCACAGCACGTATGCCCTGTGGGATTCCTTCCAGCTTCTGAGAAGACTCTTCCCTCAGCAAACAAACACAGAAGCCCGTTCCTTTTTTCCCAAGTCTGAAACACGTCCCTTCTCTTTTCAGATGAACACATGGCTTAGATTTGGACTTTCCCTCTCTGTAGACGCATCTCTTCCCTTTCTGATTCCTGTTTAACGAACCATCACTATCACTATGCAAGCTTAGTAGATGGAAAGCTTGGTAATGATTGCTGATTAATGAGCTGATCTTTACAAATGCTGAGTACACTCACAAGCTGTATAAGCAAAGCAGAATGCAAAATGCTGTAAGGCAAACAAGAAAGGAAACTTTTTCTTTTGATTTAGGTATAAGATGCTTATATAAATGGACACTTGGGACAGGCATTTTTTAATGATTCTTCTGAAATGTCACACACATTTCTAAGTAAGTCATATAAGAAAACAAATACAACTACTAAAGTTTTATATATTTAAAAGTAAAAAAAAAAGACTACATTAAGAATTACTCTTCTTTTTATCAGTTACTTATTTTTTATTGGAATAAAGCTGGTATATAATATTATATTGGTTCCAGACATACAATATAGAGACTCACCGACTCAATAACTATATATATTACTAAATGTTCACCAGATTAAGTGTAGTTACTCCCTGCTACCATACCAAAATATTACAATATTATTGGTTATATTCTCTATGCTGTGCTTCCATTCATATGACTATTTTATAATTTGAAGGTTGTACCTCTTTATCCCTTCACCTATTTCATCCATCTCATGGTCCTCCTTCCCATGGTAACCAACAGTGTGTTGTCAGTATTTATGAGTCTATTTCTTTTTTGTTTGTTTGTTTTGCTTTCTAGATAACCCATGTAAGTGAAATCATATGGTATTTTTCTTTCTTTGTCTGACTTATTTCACTTAGCATGATACCCTTAGGTCCATCCACTTATTTGCAAATGGCAAGATTTACTTCTTTTCTTTGAGTAATATTCCAGTGTGTATATATATATACATCTATCTTCTTTACCCAATCATCTATCAATGGACACTTTTTTTGCTTTGATATACTGGCTACTGTACATAATATGGTAATAAACATAGGTGTGCTTGTATGTTATTGAATTAGTGGTTTTCTTTTCTTTGGGTAAATTCTCAGAAGTGGAATTTCTGGGTCATACAGTATTTCTATTTTTAGTTTTTTGAGGCACATCTCTACTGCTTTCCACACTGACAAAAGGTAAATCACTCTTGTTGCTTACATGTTCCTGTTTCTGGTGTTCACAGTAATTCTTTCTTCAATGATGAGTCTGTATTGATTTTTAGGTTCTTTAATGTGATCAAACTACTGAGTAAGGTGCACAGGAAGAAAATGATGAACTCTCAAAACTCAAAAAATGATAATGATGCCTTAGGCCTCACCACTTTTAAAAATTCACCAAAAAAGAAAAAAGAAAAAGAACAGGTAATGTACTTTTAATGTCTCATTTATGTACTCTAAAAAGAAAAAGCATGTTTCATTTAATACTTTAACAACTCTAGTCATTAAATATGCATATTCCTGTTTTCACCCAGGTCTCAAAAACCATTTTCTGTTTTACTACATGATACGCTGTATATTGAAAGGAAGAAAGTAGGGAAGAAATCTTGCTTATATCAAGCAGACCATTATGCAAAAGTATGGCCAAACCATGGTTCTGAAAAGTGCTTGAGTATGTCCTGTCAAACTCTTCAGTAGGTGGCATGACTTTGATTTATTCATTTTCACATTGTATTTCCAGTACCTATTAGGATGTGGCACATATTACATAACTTATAAGGTTTATTAGTGAATATGCAAAAATACTGAATTGAAGAGTGACCCCAAATGTGGATTGTGGAAGACACCACTCAAGGCTACCCTAGGGCCTCTTCTTCCTTTCTTTGTCTTGTTAACTTGCTGTTCGTAATGTACATTTTCATGGACATTCTGTTGTTCTAATACAAATTAAAAAAAAAAAAGGCAACTGGGCTCCTGCCCTCCTACAAAGTGAATCTAAAATGTAAATATCCAGATAAAGCAATAAAAGCATCTGGCAGAACAAATCATAATCTAGTCACTTACAGAACCCTCAAAACCAGAAGATTGTTATATATCTCCATCTGATGGAACGAAATTTTCTGCATAGGACGATGAACCTGTGGTTTCTAGCTGGCTGACAAACTCTGATGTGCACATGATTAAACATGTGCTTTTTGATGAATTGGCTTATGTAAGAGCAGCGTATGTGTCCCATTTGGCCACCTATATCTGCACAATCCAGTATGGCAGCTGCTAGCCACTTGCCTGCTGAGTACTTGGAGGGCAGGTAGTTTTGAGCTTTTTGTGAGTATAAATAGTATGCTTGATTTTCAAAAGAATTAGTACAAAAATGTAAATGTCTCATTAATACTTTATGTCTGTATATGTTGAAATAATGTTTTGGATTTATTAGTTTGAATGAAATTATTAAAATTAATCTCATCTGTTTCTTTTTGCTGTTTTATGTAATTACTAGAAAATTTTAAATCACTTATGTGGCACATACTCTATTTTTACTGGAAATCATTGATCTGGATGTCAAAAATAATTTGAAGGCAAGGCACTTCACATTATAGCATATCCATAAATATGCTAATATGCAGATTGTCTAGACTTCTTCATAAAACTTCAGCTCTTTCCTTTAAAGGAATGGGGTTTGTATTATTGGCAGCTCCAGTTTAGAAAGAAGAGAAGCAACAACTGGGTTGGTTAAAAGAGTTACTCTCTTTATAGTGTACACATCCTTTATAGGGGGCTTATTAAAGCCACCTATCACTATCTACTCCTCCTGATGCACCTATGTTTTACTGGCACTCCAAGAAGACACCTGGATCTTCTTTGGGAACTATAACTGAGGATCTAAAGTAATCACTTCATGTGGTGGTTGGTCCCCAAACTCTACAGCCCCTCCCCCCTTTCTGAGCTGCCGTCCCTTACGCTCACCTGCCACCTTCCTTTCTCCAGGTGCCCATGCTAACTCTGTTCCGAGGCAGGATTATTTAACTCTGTGCACAGTCTGGGTGTTGGTGGAACTGGGGCAGAAAGAGGTCTTAGAAGGTGCGGGCAACACCTTCACTCCTGTTTGCTACATTGCTGCAAGACACACGGCTGCCGAATCTATTGAATGATTCTTGTTTCCACAAGCGTTACTCCTCTCCGTTTCCTCCTCCAGCTCAAACGCTGCCCTAAAGAGATCCCACATGGTTTAGCCACATCCCTAAATTTCTTCTCTGATAATGTGCTTCCTTATATTGTACACAGCACATGTGATAATGTGCTATATTCAGTGAATAAATGTAATTAATTCAGGGGGACTGGAATGGGGTTTGTATTTTGTACCTCTTCTGACCCTATTCAGGTGTCTAGGGACTTCTTATGTGTGCATAAGTAATCTGCATAAATAACATTTTACCTTCTCAGAAATCTTTATACTAGAAATATAAAAAAATATCGATAGATGGTAGATAGATGATAGATGACAGGTAGATGGTAGATAGATGGCAGATAGTGAGCATGCAAATGAGCAGTGGAGAACTGAATACAGGGGTCATTATAGGTCATGCCACTCGGACAAACTGAGCAAATGTGATATGACAACAGATTACATAACGTTTATTGTAGCCAGTACATGAGTGAAATCTCAGATCACATTACAAGAGGAAGACATCCATGTTGAATGCAAGATGCTCTTCTGTCATGTTTGGAATATGTATAGAAGTAATGGAAGGAATTCAAGGAACAATTACAGAGAGCACTACTCTTCGCCCCCGGTGAAGGCAGCGCAGTCTCCCACTGAGGACTGAAGGCTGTTCTGCTCCTTCTAACACCTCTTTCCACCCCACTTTCACTCCTCTGCTGCAGTTTTCTTACACTGCAGTCAGAGTAATCTGTTGACAAACAAAATACAGTTGTATGCAATTTCTCTGCCCAAGGCTTCAGTGACTTCTCATCACTCCTGGAATAAAATCCAGACCCTTGGCAAAGGAGGTCAGACCATGCCCTGTAGCCTTTCTCTACACTTCATACTGCTCCTCCTCTTGCTAATGACAGATTTCTGTTTTTGTTGCTCAGATGGATCAAAGCCTTTCCTCACCTTGACCTTTCATTTGCTGTCCTCTGTCTAGAATGTTCTTTGTTGAGCATATTATTTTTATCCTTTAGGTCTGGATTCTAGTGTTAGCGCTTCACGAGGTGATGTGTCAGAGTCACTACTATCTCACTGTCTTTTTTCATTTATATCATGGCCTTACAATAATCCTTAATTTTTCATTATCTTTTATTTAATGTTAATATTTTCCACTCAAATGTAAGCTCAGAAAGGGATCCAGTACATAGCTATACACCCAACATGTAGCCTAGTATCTGGTCTGCTGTATGTTACCAACAATTACTTGCTGAAGAAATTTAGTGAGTGTGGAAGAAGATTTGAAACTGATATAAACTCAGACCACACAATGGAAGTAGGCGAGACAGATTGTTGTTTAATATAAAGACACACTTTTCAAAACTTGAAATTTCTTTATTCTGAAAGGGCTTCTCAACTAGTTGTGAGTTTTTGTTATCTGCCTTCATGTACATGAACAAAAGACTCAGAATAGAACTCAAAAACTAATTTCTTACAAAATACAGGGTAATTTAAATAGATTCATTTCTTGATTGAAAGTTGCATAGAAAGAAAAAGTGCTATGGGCAAAACACAGCTTATTTGGACCAAACTTCTCAGTAAGAATTACTGAAAAATATTGAACAAAAATTTGGGTGGAGAGTACTTTAAAGAGCTAACAAAATAATAAATATGAAAAGCATGAGAAGAAATGAAGGTAGGTCCTAGGAGCAAAGACAAGTCCTCATCTGATTGCCAGCAAGGTACAAGCATCTCTATCCAACAATTCAAGGAGACTGATTTTAACCTATAACCTAAATAAGTATAGAAGTGAATTAATCCCCAGAGACTACAGAAAGGAATGCCTCTGTGACAGTGGTTTGATTCCAGTGGTTTGAGGTGCTAAGCAGAGAGCTCAGCTGAGCCACAGCCCTACACCTGGATTTCCCACCTACTGAACTGTGAGTTAATAAATAGTCTTTGTTAGAAATAACTAAATTTGTAGTCATTTGTTACAGAAGTAGGAAACTAATACAGAGACCCATGCACATATATGGATGCTAGCTTTATGAGAAGGATGGCCTTGTAGGTCAGCGGCCCAGAAAGTCACTTCAAATAAATGTTTCTGATATGATTGGGTACTAACGAAAGTATGTTCCCAATCTTATGCCATACATGCAATTTCAGGAAGATTGCTTATCTAAATATAAAAGCAAAATGATGAAGCCTCTAAAAGACAATATGAGAATATACGCATCATATGCAAGAGTGAAGCACTTTTTTAAAAGGACCAAAAATCTCTAACCACAAAGGAAAAGACTGGTAAGTTGAACAGTGTTAAAGTTAAGAATTTCTGCTGGGAAAAGTGAAGTAAAATGGAGTCACTCACATGAAAGGGTTTTAAAATAGAGACCAGGAGCCATGAAGGAGATGGCCTTATGCACGTCCTCACCATGAACTTTTGAACCGGGCCAAACTACAACTTTTCCAAGGACTCAGCCCAGACATGTGAAACTAGTTCCGTGGGAGGCTTAGTGCAGGCTGAGCAGCCAGGTACGTTCAGTCAAGGTTAGCTTTCTGCCCCCAACACAGACCAAAATTCTTTGTAAGCAACATATACAAGCCATTGCTCTTGTCTTTAAAAAAACCCAAACTTCTGTTCCTTAGTAGGACAAAATTTGTGTTGCTCCCTGAATCAGTGCTCCTCAAATTGCATCTGACACACCAAATAATTGCATTTGTTTTATTTCAGTTCTGTCTATTGTCTCAGTCTACACTGCTCATTAAAACAAAGCAAAAAATAAAGACAGATCGGAAGAAAATAACTGTAACTCATACAAGATATGAAGGGCTACTAAGAAAGTCCTACAAACCAAAAAGGAAAGACAAAATACTCAATAGAAAAAAAAGGAAGCAAAAGACTTAAAATGAAAATAGACACAAAAATATACTTCAAGGATCAGTAACTATTGAGTGTTCAGTCTCAGCTTTAATTAGTGAACTGCTAAATCAAGCCACACTGAAGTCCTAATGTGTACCCTTCAGAATGGCCATAAACACAGAGTGGCATCCCACGTTTAGGAAAGGAATTTGATTGTCCTATACCAGAGGAGAGAATGGATGTTTATACAAGGGAGTATTACCAAGTTGGCAGGTAGGCGTCACCTGTGTGGGTGGTTAGGAATGGTTACAGGTTTTGAAGGTACCATCAAGATCCTTTTTATCAGTTCTTGTGGTTATAGATGTCAACGAAACAAAAGGAAAAGCTGTAAAACAATTAGTTGCATTATTTGGGGTCTCAGGGATTGCCATCAGGAAGACACAGATGCATTGAGCAACCCCTATTGTGCACCAAATTGCTGACAAAGTCTAGGTATTTTTAAAGGTAAACAGTAATCCAGTATATTTGCACAAGCTGTTTTGAGTGCTTTGTGATTGCAGCGGGCAGAGACGTTCATATACTGCTCAGGTTGCGATTGTTTCTGTGGTCAACGTCAGGAAATGTTCATACGCGTCTGTTACAGTGATGGTCTCAGGAATGCACTTGACCTTCCGAGATGACACTGCAGACATGTGCAGACCCCATCCCTTAAGGGCCTCCAGCCCCATTGTAAGTTGCCTAGACAGGCTGATTCTGTTTTAATTGTAGTGTGTCACACCACACAAACGTGTTTATTTTTTGATAAATCTTTAAACTCCATTTTTTTCTGCATAGTTTTCTGGAGGCATGTATTCTTTTATAATAACAGAAAAAAAGAAAAGATGTTTCATGTGGCCTGCAAAGAAGTGGCTCAAATTGCAAAGTGTGACTTCATAGATTTATGCCATTTTCCTTTGAAAATAAAATGAAATAGCATTATATAAATGTGAAACTGATATACACATTTCATGTCCATTTTTTAAAAATTACAGACCTTTAGTAACTGAAGTTTGGTGCCACACTGATGTGAGGATATAAGATTCACTCTTAGGGGATATTCATTTTTTAAAGATCTCAAGTTTAATCTATAAGCTCATGGAAATATTTTGAAAAGATCAAAGTGGGAAATTTCTTCCTGTCCTTGAGTCCAGCTAAGAGAAATTAAGGGTAGGTACTCCACAATAAAAACTTCTTCTGAATTTTAAAAAAAAGAGAGATTTAAAGAGAGCCTTAGGTAAATGGGAGGGACTTTATTTATATGAATTAAGAATCCATTAAACAGTGATTATTTACACTACATCAAAGTGTAGAGAAGAATAAGGTAAATTTTGTATTGTGTTATATCAAGACAGTTTTGGCAGGACTGCTATGAGAAAGGTTTAAAGGGTTTGGTGTTTGAGTCTCCAGGCCATGTAATACTGAGTCAATCACCGGCTTGTAGCCACAGCTTCCTCACGAGTCTCCTTGACTTCCACTTTCCCTCCATTCAGAGCGCTTCTTCCTGGCTGTGTGTGTGTGTGCTTACGTGTGTGTGTGTGTATGCCATAAAACAGTGAGAAAAGCTAATTCTATCTGTGTATGCAATTTAAGAAATATTTATAAAGTGGGCACCCATGTAACACCCATTATGTTAAAAACATGTAATCATAAGCAACTCAGAAGACCCTGTACTTCCTTTCCTGATCTCAATTTCTTCCTGTGTGTGAAGCCAGTAATTATCATGGGTTTAGAGCAAACACTTCCCCTACTTCCTTTACAGTTTTATCACCTATCTATGTATATATTCTTATTCTTAAGGAATACAGTTTATATTTTATTGTTCTTTTAACTTGATATAAATTTTACCATAGTCTGTGTATTCCTTTGAGTCTTCTTTTTCTCTTCTGCTACATTTGTATGATTCATGCATGTTTCTACTTACAGCTGCAGCTCACTCATTTTCATTGCTACATATTACCTATTATATAAATATTTTAAATTTAATTATTCATATTAATATCGATGGCAAAATATTCTTCCATTTTGAGTAGCTCTGGGCAATGCTGCTGCGAATGGTCTTATATACATTGTTCTTGCCGCACATAAATTACACTTCCACAAGCCACACACTTAACATTGGCAAACAGTTTAATTTAATAAATCATGACACACTGTTTTCAAAAGTAGCTGCAACACCTTATTTTCCCAGCAGCAGTACATGGGAATACCTGGCTTTCTGCATCTCCATCATCACTTGTGTTATCCAATGTTTAAACATTTTTCACTCTGAAAGATGTGCAGTAGTATCTTTAATCTGAAAATTAAAGATTGAATTTTTTAATTTGCAAATTCATGATCAATATGACATTAACATGCTTATTAACCATTTGGATTTCTTTTTTATGAGGTGACTATTCAGGTTTTGCTATAGGGTAGGCTAACTTTTTATTGACATATTGAAATTCTCTTTTACATACTGGATATGAGTTATTTACAATTCTGGTCTCCAATTCCAATGTACGGGCTTTTCCCCACACCACCAAGCAATTTTCTAACATCATCTGGCTGTCTCAGAATTCATCTCAATTCTGACACTACCTGGAAATAGCATCAGATCCCACAGGATAGGGTTTCAGTTTCACAATACTGCCCCACTTCAGATACCAATCTAAAGTCCAGATTGTTTCATATGCTTCTGACCAAGTGACTATAATAAATCAGAGGTTCCTATGACCTGCTCCTTGGATTCAATGAATTTGCCAGAGCATCTCACAGAACTCAGGAAACCAGTTTACTCACTAAATTACCAGTTTATTACATAGGACATTGAAGAACACTGATGAACAACCAAATGAAAAGATACATAGAGTGAGGTTCCAAACAGAAGCACAGTAGCACGTGGAAGAAAGCATCTGAATTCACCAATCTGGGAGCTCTCCAAACCCCAGCCTTTCAAGTTTTTAATGGAGGCTTCATTACATAGGCAAGAGTGATTAAATAAGTGGTGATTGATTCAACATCCAGGTCCTTTCCCCACCCTTGAAATCAGGAGGTGGGACTTAAAGTCCCAACTTTATGTTCACTGTTGGTTTCCCTGGCAAACTCCGTCCCTGTTTCGGGGATTTCCCAGAGTCACCTCATTAATACAGGTGAAGCTGGGGTTGAAAGCAAGATGTTATGAATAACAAACCCACTTGACCTTTATGGCTCTGAAGTAACTTCAGGAACAGAGGGCAAGAGACCAAATATAACAGAAGATGCTCCCATTACTGTTATCACTCAAGAAGTTCCAAGAGTTTGGGGCCTGTGAGCTAGGAATAATGGATAAATACCAAATATATACTTCTTATCAATCACAATATCACATTGGCTACATATACTGCAGATTTATTTTCTGACTGTGTAGATTATCCTTTTATTTTATTCACTATTTTTATAATCCAAAGTTCTTAACTATTTTCAACTGTATTAATAGTTTATTTTATTCTTGTGAATTTGGTATTTTCCTTGAAACATTGTTTCTAGGCACCAGCCAAGAATATATTATTTCATATGTTCCCTTCATATGAAAGGTTTGTGATTTTACTTTGAGAAGATGGCACAAACATACTTTCCCTATTCTTACCACTAAACACAACTAAAAACCTTAAAGTTTTTATATAAGATAAAAACAAGAAAGGACTCTGACAGGCAAAGTGAAGAAGACAGACAAGCTATGGACCCCAAGACCCTAGAAATAACATAAAAATGGTAATCTGGGTTTTCTGACTTCCCCATGCATCCCAGATTTGGAACTGAAGAATCCGTCAGTTCAGCAATAACCCCCACCCCCTACCACAGAAGCCCAGTCTCTATACTCACAGAATGCTTTAGACAACGATCCATCTGTTGGAACCAAACTCCACAAGAATGACTGTGACCACACCCCCACGTACTGGCATAAAATGAGTGAAGAGGCTGGATTTCTACCCTGCCCAGCTGTACAAGGTATCTCAGTCCTCCCGGCAAGATGGTGTCAGAGAAGACCAAGTAGAATTCTGGGTACTTTTGTGCCCTGTGAGCTGCAGTGAGGCCATCCCACCTATGATGGAAGAGGAGACCACATGGGTACCACTGACCTTCATCCTGGTGGGTTTGTACATAATAGCTACAACAATTTAAGAAAATAATAAATTGAAAGAAATCAGCCTACTTGATTTCAAGAGTTAAATAATTACCAGAGTCAAGCCAGTGTGATATTGGCAGAGGGTAACACATAGCTCAATGCCACAGAACAGAGAACCAGCAAGACCCACACAAATACATCCAACTGAATTTTGACCGAGTGCAAGAATAATTCAATGAAAGAAAGATTCCTTTTTCAACAAATTATGTTGGACCAATTGGTCACACCTAGGAATATCTGTTTTTTTCTTAATGGATTCTTATTAATTCTCTTGGGATGATAGATATCTTAACAATATTGAATCTTCCATTGCATGTACATGGAATGTCTCTCCTTTTACAGAGGTCTTTAATGTCTCTCAGCAAAATTTTATAGTGTTCAGTCTACAAGTGTTGCATTGTCTTATTAAATTTATTCCTAACTCTGTTTTTATACTACTTTTTAATAATTGGATACCTGACATAGTACTTTTACTCTGTTAGGAGTTGGATATTTTGACTTTGTAGAAATAATCTTGAGTGCTGTTCTGGAAGGAATTTAAGATTCTTAGAAGCAATTGATCTTTCTGTTCTCATTATGAAGACTTATGAGGCAGCAGGACAGAATCAGTGCTCAGTGTTGGGCCAACAGTGTCCCACCACTGAACCACGATGCTTCTGTGCATTCTGCCCAAATCACTGTGAATATTAAAGCTTTCCAGTTTGGTTGATTGGAACAGACACTGTTCCCAGCCCTGTGTGACTGTCAGGCACTCTGATCTCTAATCTTTTCAAGTGGTTCTTTTCCCATGCTTGCAGTTTCTTCACATGAAAACCCTCGTCAGACCTAAACTCCCCTGCACCTGGAGTTCATTCTCTGTGGCAAACACCGGTGGCCTAGGTCTCCATGCTCTCGCCTCTGTCTTCCTAATTCAGGGGATTTGTTCAGTCCTACTTGGGTTCCCATGTCCTGAACTGTGGCCTGAGGACTCTCCAGCTGGTGTGCTTGGTAAATCCTAGAGCCTGCCTCTTTTTCCTCATCTTTCAGGTATTACTGTTTTTGTTGCCTGATGTCCAGGGTCCTGATAGCATTTGTCAATTGGCTATTACTTTCAGTTCACTTAAAATATACATTCATTTTCTAATGGATTTTATTGCCCCTGTGCAGTCAGCCATCAGTCCAATCATCATGTCCTTGAAGTTACCCTGTTTAAGATTCTTTTTTTTGGACCATCTATAGCTTTACAATTGTGTGTGTTGAAGTCAAGTTTTCTTTTTTCTTTATTGACTTTTTTTTTCCTGAAACTTTCTGAGCATATTGAAACTGTGGTTGAAATCATTCATTAGTTCTGAAAAACTCTAATGAGCCATTTTTGCTACAAATACACATTTTACCCTCTCGTCTTTCTAGGATTCAGTTAAGTATATATTGAATATGCTACTATTTAATCTATGTTACTATTTTTTGCTATATTTTCATCTCCATGCACCTTGAAATTGTATTATGTATAGTATCTTTTAATATATACCACAATTTATTAATTCTATATCCAACTATCTTTACATTTTCTATAAGTGGTTTATCAAAACTTATTAAGAACTTCACTGATGAGACTGGGTGTCCTTACATTCTAGACTTTTTCATTTAACCCTTTATCAGCTCTCCTATGTCAGATTTAATTGTACAGGTGCATGGTGGGGATGTTGCAGGTTCTGACCACCATCAAATAATACTTTTTAGTATTCTAAAAAGTAATACTGTAATAGAATGAGTCAAATGAAGTTTTTCAGTTCTCAGGGCATGTAAAAGTTATGTTTATACTATAGTTTATTAAATGTGCAATAGCATTATGTCTAAAAACATAATACATATGCCTTAATAAAAACATGCTTTATTGCTAAAACAAGCTAACCTCAACTGAGCTTTCGGCAAGTTGTTGTCTTTTGGCTGGTGGAAGGTCTGGCCTCAGTGTCGATGGCCCTGACTCATGAGGTGGTGCTTGCTCAAGGCTGCAATGGCTGTGGCAAGGTCTAGAAATAAGACAGCAGTGAAGTTTCCCTCCTGGACTGACTCTTCCTTTCTTGAGTCAGTTCTTCATAGCATGCCATGCTGTTTAATAACATTTTACCCACAGGAAGAACTTCTTTCAAAATTGAAGTGGATCCTCTCAAGCCCTGCCACTAAGCTGAACAACTAGCTTATGTAACATTCTAAATCCTTTGCTGTTGTCTCAGCAGTCCTCACAGCAGCTTCACCAGGAGGAGATTCCATCTCAAGAAACTACTTTCTTTGCTCACCCATAAGAAGCAGCCCCTCATCCATTCACATTTTATCATGAGACTGTGCAATTCAGTCCCATCTTCAGGCTCCACTTCAAATTCTAGTTGTCTTGCTGTTTCCACCCCATCCGCAGATACTTCATCCATTGAAGTCTTGAACCCCTCACAGTTATCCATGAGGGTTGGAAACACATCTTCCAAACTCCTGTTGATGTTGATATTTTGACCTCTTCCCATGAATTGTGAACATCCATAATGGCATCTAGAATGGTGAATTATTTCCTAAAGGTTTACAATTTACTTTTCCCAGATCTGTCAGAGGAACTATTACTTACATCAGCTATAGCTTTACAAAACATATTTCTTAAATATGAAGACTTGAAAGTCAAAATTACTCCTTGATCTATGGGCTGCAGAGTGCATATTGTGTTAGAAGACATGAAAACATTATTCTCATTGTACATCCTCATCAGAGCTCCTGGGTGACCAGTCACGTTGTCAATGAGCAGTAATATTTTGAAAATATTTTTTTAACTGAGCAGTAGGTCTCAACGATGTGCTTAAAATATTCAGTCAACCATATTTTAAACAAATGTGCTGTTCTCCAGGTTTTGTTCCACTTATAGAGCACAGGAAGAGTAGATTTAACCTAATTCTTAAGGGCCCAAGGATTTTCAGAACAGTCAATGAGCACTGGCTTCAACTTAAAGTCACCAGCAGCGTTAGCTCTTAACAAAAGAAACAGCCTGTTCCTTTACGCTTTGAACACAGGCATTGACTTATACTCTCTAGCTATGGAAGTCCTGGATAGCATCTTCTTTCAATATAAAGCTGTTTCATCCATACTGTGAGACTGATGTTTTATGTGGCCACCTCCATTAATGATCTCAGCGAGTTCTCCGGGATAACTCACTGTACCTTCTATATCAGCACTTGCTGCTTCACATGCATTTTAATCTTACAGAAATGGCTTCTTTCCTTAAACCTCATGAATGAACCTCTGCTGGCCATGAACATTTCTCTTGCTACTTCCTCACCTCTCCCAGCCTTCACAGAATTAACAAGAGATAGGATCTTGACCAGGCTTTGGCTTAAGGGAATGCTGTAATTGGTTTAAACCTCATCCAGACCGTATCACCAATACGGCTATTGCACTTTCTTATCCTTCCTGGGCTCACTGGAGTAGCCCTTTCAATTTCCTTCAAGAACTTTTCCTTTGTGTTCACAACTGGACTAACTGTTAGACACAAAAAGCCTAGCTTTCAGCCTATCTGAGCTTTTTTGACATGCCTTCCTCATAAGCTTAATCATTTCTAGCTTTTGATTTAAATTAGGAGACATGTGACTCTATCTTTCAGTTGAACCCTTAGAGGCCACTATAGGGTTATTAAGTGGCCTAATGTCAATGTTGTGGTGTCCAGAGAACAGAGAGGACTGAGAGAGATGGGAGCATGGCTGGTCGGTGGAGCAGTCAGAACACACGTATTTATCCACTGAGTTTGCCATCTGTATGAGTGTAGGTTGGGCAACCAAAAATAACTACAGTAATAATATCAAAGATCACTGAGAAGAGAGCACCATAAAAAATATAATGATAATGAAAACTTCAAATACTGCAAAAAGTACCAAAAAGTAACATGAAGACATGAAGTGAGCAGATGTTATTGGAAAAATGGTGCTAGCAGACTTGCTCAATGCAGTGTTTCCACAAACCTACAATTTGTAAAAAATGTACCATCTGTGAAGTACAATAAAGTGAACACAATAAAACAAGATATGCCTATAACTTGAAAATCTTCTGGAAATAATTCACCATTCTAGATGCCATTATGGACATTCACAGTTCATGGGAAGAGGTCAAAATATCAACATCAACAGGAGTTTGGAAGATGTGTTTCCAACCCTCATGGATAACTGTGAGGGGTTCAAGACTTCAATGGATGAAGTATCTGCGGATGGGGTGGAAACAGCAAGACAACTAGAATTTGAAGTGGAGCCTGAAGATGGGACTGAATTGCACAGTCTCATGATAAAATGTGAATGGATGAGGGGCTGCTTCTTATGGGTGAGCAAAGAAAGTAGTTTCTTGAGATGGAATCTCCTCCTGGTGAAGCTGCTGTGAGGACTGCTGAGACAACAGCAAAGGATTTAGAATGTTACATAAGCTAGTTGTTCAGCTTAGTGGCAGGGCTTGAGAGGATCCACTTCAATTTTGAAAGAAGTTCTTCCTGTGGGTAAAATGTTATTAAACAGCATGGCATGCTATGGAGAACTGACTCATAAAAGGAAGAGTTAGACAAGGAGGGAAGCTTCACTGTTGTCTTATTTTTAGACCTTGCCACAGCCATTGCAGCCTTGAGCAAGCACCACCCCATGAGTCAGCAGTCATCGACACTGAAGCCAGACCTTCCACCAGCCAAAAGACGACAATTTGCTAAAAGCTCAGTTGAGGTTAGCTTGTTTTAGAAATAAAGTATGTTTTCATTAAGGTACATGTATTGCGTTTTTAGACATAATGCTATTGCACATGTAATAGACTACAGTATAGTGTAAATATACTTTTTACATGCCCTGGGTGGCTTTATTATAGTGGTCTGGCATCAAACCCTTAATATACATAGGGATGTCTGTACTTGCACTTGATAAATATTTTCTTTTTGTTTGTCACGTTGTACCATTTCATTTCCCTGAAGGTGAAGCAAACTTTCATATGTCTGTGCCTATTTTTCCATTATCAGTTGCTTCTCCATTCTATATCACAACATTCATTTTACTTTACCTTTTATTTTTAATTATTCTGTAAAAACTGTGCATTTAACCTCTCCTGTATATAGAGCTGTGTGTTTGCAATTTTGAGGCATATATGTAACAATATGCACATCTTTGAACAAATATGACCTTCTGATTCTATTTTCTTGCCTCTTCCACATCAAATTTTAATGAAGTTTCAAGACCATATATAATGTTATCTTTGCCAAAAAAAAAAAAAAACAATCCTGAGGATGTTATCTTCCCAGGAAGACAGAATTTTATACATATGGACTAAATTTTATTTATATGGGTGTATGTGTGTATGTGTCTGTATATATATATAGATATATATACAGACACATACATAAATATATATACATATACAAAATTTTATTCATATAAATAAATAAATAAATATATATATATATATATATATATATATATATATATATACACACACACACATACACGCACACACACACACACACATATACAGCCATATACAAAGTTCCTTGTCCTGTGATTGGAATAGGGTAAGTCCTCAAACAGTTTTTTAATTAATAAAGAATGTTAACTTCACAAACACATATTGAGTATCTATACTATATAGAGACACTATTCTAAAAGCCTGTAGAACATTCCTGAACAAAATACAGATCTCTCTTCCCATGAGGCAGTCATTCTAATGGTGGGAGGATACTCAACAAATATCTATCAGAATCTATCAGTAATACAGAATGATGAAGAGGATGTCTGCTGAGGCAGAAGGAACCTTACAGCAGAGTGTGAGAGGCTGTAAAAACTGATTTGCTTGGCTGTAAAGGGGCTGCTGAGGACAGGTGCGAAGTCAATGAGGGGATCAGCTCTGGGGGTATTCAGGTGAGGATGGCTCAGGAATGGAGACAGTCACTCATAAAGCCTAAAATGGGAGAGCATAGGAACATTCCAGGAGGCACAAAACTAGTGTGGTTAGTGTGGCTTGTGTGATGAAATGGTGGAGAAGCAGTGCTTTGGCTGGGAGATGACTGGGGCCAAATCTTGCTGGACATGTAGGTCATGGTGAATTCTGCTGTTACTCAGAGGGCAGAGAGACACAGCAGGGTTTTGACAGAAGTGATGTCATCTCATTCACACTGTTGAAAGAAGACTCTAGCTATTATGCAAGAACAGGGGAAAGTCACCAGCTGAGAAGCATACACAGTTACCCAGTCTGGACAGCATTTTGCAAAAATGAACAATTAAAAACTCTTAAAAAAAATAAAGAGAAGGAAAACTATTTCTGGTTGGATGACAAGCTCAGAAGAATATTCCAAAATAAATAAATAATGAAAGTAAGCTTTGCCTATTAGTTATCTTGCTTCATTTCACTCCAAGGCATGAACACAGATAAAAAGAAAAAAAAAACAAAAACAAGAGGAGTAGAGGCAGAACGTAATAAGAAAAATTACATTCCATGCTTGACTGCACTTACCTTGTGGAAACGTGGCAGAAAAGTCACTCAGAACAGACTGTGAAGGAGTGAGGGATTACAAGTATAGGTATTTGAAGATGAAAATGCTTATAATCATGTTTCTTAGCTGTTGGATTTCTGATCACTCATCTCTGTGTCCTCTAAACAGGTGTGGACTGGCTCCTTCAATTGCAGTGTACGGGGTACGTCTGTGATCAGTCAAGGAGACTGAAATGAATTGGGATGTTTTAGACCATCACTTCCCAGATATTCACAGCATGTGTGGCTGGCTTTTAATAATGACAACCGCAGCTCTCTGCAGGGACATGTCCTGTGGCTCTGTGTCCGTGAGGTTGGTCAGCAGGCTATTTCTTCTCAGACTAAGCCACCAGGCTCATACTTAAAATGGGACTGATTTGCCCACCCCTGGAGTCAGTCCTGCTCTAACTACAAACAGATCACCCATATGATATATTATATTGATTTCACTTTATAATGTTATTAAGAGTCAATAAATCAATGTCCATTTCAGTACTTATAACTGCCTGCTACAGAGAATGTGCCTTTGTCTCCTGACTGTAGAATTTCAGGACCTGGCTCAGCCTTCTGTGTGTCATTTGCTTGCAGCCTGTGGACTCACAAATGAAGACTCAGAATTGGAAGGAACCTTTGCAGAGGCCACTAGCCTTTTTTTAAAAAAATTTTATTGGTAATTGATATACAAAGAACTGCACATATTGAATGTACATATTGATGAATCTGGACATGCGCGAACACCCACAATGCAATCATCAAAATCAAGAATCAAGGTAACAGACATATCCAACACTTTCTCAAGTTGCCTGGCATCCTTTTTTTTTTTTTTTTTTTGGTTATAACGTTTCACAGGAGATCTACTCTCAATGAATTTTGAAGTGAATGACACATGTGCAACAGATCTCTAGAACTTACTTAGCAAAACTAAAAGTTTGTATCATTGCATTTTCTCATGGATTCATGGATCTCTACTGATTCTGCCAGGCCAGATTCAGCCTCTGATTCAGCTTCTCATGTTCAAGGCTTGAGTTCCCTGCTATGCGGTGCAGTCCATTGTCAGATTGTTCTAGTAATTGGACCAAATTCTTTATGGGTCTTAATTCCAAGCTTCAGGATCACATGGAAAATTCAAATCATACTTTCCCTGGAAGGCTCTTTGAAGACAACTGTCATCTGTTTGAAGACAATAGCTCTGGTGTCCCCCAAGGATATGCGTGTAATTCAAATAGAGGTTATGCTGAGGAAGACCCCCTACACCCTGGTATTTTTCTGTGGACATCTTCCCATTCCTCAATGTCCCTCTTAAATACTGGGATGGATTTGAGCCAGCTAATCCAATGTCTTCAGGCCTCTGAAGAGTGCAGTCCAGCTCAGCCTGATTGCCAGGCCCTGCATGTCTCATCCTAGGCCCGAGGCCACTGGAAGCCACCACCCTGGCCCATGGTGTGGTCTAGAACTCAGTCAGCAGTCATTGATGAGTCTCTGTTCTCTTTGTGGCTCAGGACTCAGGCCTCTCTGGTTAGATAGATCCCTGTGTCGAGTTCATAAGAAGAGGCCCTAGGAAGAACATAACAATGAAACAAAACCCTCTAGGGCACTTTTCAGGATTCTACTCAGTCTTTTACTTATTATTAGAATTATAACTATAAATATTATTATTTTATAATAATAGATACAGAATAAAGATAGTGAATTGTCACATACAGAAAACAACTTTTAACCTCATTAGACATAATTTCAAAGATAGTGTTATTTTTCTATCCCTCCAACTACTCTTCCTACATTTTCCTAAAACAACTTGTAAAGTATTTTATATTTATTATTATCTACCTCCTGGTTTTGGCATTCCTCTGTAATACAGGAGCAGATACTTTGTAAAGTAACATTTTCTTATATCTTTTGGAGAACAATTGTGTTTATTCTGATGAAGAAAGCAATACCTCGCCATCACTATACATGTGAGAGAATTAGAACAGCCTCTCATACTGGGGAGAAAAACAACATTGGGGGTCTTGTAGGGTCCTGCTCCCCTCCTCTTCCTGTCACAGCTGCCTCCCAAAGAGGAGATGCCTACACATCCTGCCCATCGTCATTCCCTGTTCCCGTCACTGTACAGATTCCCCACCACCACCACCTCCTAATTTCACCCAGTCTTTTTTTTCTTCTTACGGAAGTCAAATGTACATGTAATGCTGTATTAGTTTCAGGTGTGCAACATAAAGAAAGACGTTTGCATGTGTACTGGAATGATCTCTGCAGTAAATTTAGTTGACACCCCTCGCCAGACATAGTTACAACTTCTATCAACCACAATGTTGCTGAAACCAGCACTTTCTGCTCTCATGATGGTTGGCCTTTCAATTTATGCACAGTCTTTGACTTAAAAAACGTGGGGTTTTTTTTGTTCTCTTTCTCCTGTTTATTTTACTTTTCCAGTTTAACCCATTCCTGAAATGTAAACAAAACCCCTCATGCACTCCATGTATCTTCAGAAACTTCCCACTGGGCTCTCTATAATCCACCCCAGTTGTTGTATGTTGCAGTTACCACAGTCCAGCCTCTTCTTGACATTGAGAAGCTTCCATGAGAATGCAGAAAAACTACAGCTTTAACATGGTGTAAAAAGCCATGCATGCATGCTATGCCTCTGCCTAAGCCTTCAGCACCCACCTTGGGCACATATCCAGGCCCTCCTATTCTTTTCCTCTCTTCCACTTGGCAGACACTTTCTCACTAGGTAAGCTCGGCTACCTACAGGCATTTCTGTGTGCAGGACTTGCCCTCCCTTCTGTCTTCCCAGCTCTCTTTATGCTTTACATGTCTTTGCCTTAGATAATGAAATCTACTCTCTGCTGTTTGGTTGGACAAACCCCTCATGACAGAATGTTTAAAAGTGCCACAGACTGCTTATTCATTGCAGTTACTCCATGTGTAATTTTTAACCTGATTGTAGTTTTCAGAAATGTTGAAAAATAAGAAAAATATAATAATCACCCATATGTTCTTTACTAAATATATTTAAGTGTTAATGTTTTACCTGTTTGTGTATGATTTTTTTTATGAACCATGTGAGAATAAATTATATGCATGCATCCTGACTCACTGTCCCCACTAACTTCAGAGCACATTTCTTAAGAACAGTATATTCTCTTATATCCCACAGAACAGTTATCAATGTCAGTAAATTTAACATTGATGCAATACTGTAATCTAAAATAATCAGGTTGGTCAGCTGATCCTTTATACTTTCTTTTTCCTCCAGGGTAGGGTCAGTTTAGGGTCAGGCTAGGAGACAAGGAAGGCATGATTAGGGGCAGGGGCTGGAAACCTTTGAAATGATTCAAGCAGACAACTGAGTAAAGACTACAGATAGCTTTAGATTCCTTAGGTAGAACATTCCTTCCCACTGATGTCTTTCTTAAAGTTTTAAAACGTCAGCCATTGCCTTTAAAAAATAAACTGTTACATTGTGGTATGGTCATGAGAAAGGAAGCTTTCTCTTAATTGTGTTAAGCACCTAAATCCTAAATATTTGTAAATACAGATATGCATACAATTTTGGATGTATTTGTTACATAATGTTTGGATTAGTATACTTTAGTATACTTCATATCACATTTCTCATATAGTTATGTCTATATTGAATAACTTGTCTGCAAAGTATTCTACAGAGATAACTGATGTCAAGTAATTCCTTATTTGGTGATATTTAGGTTTAGAGATTTTCTCATCATAAAATAACGCTACAATAAATACAATTGTCTAAATCTTTGTGCATGTCTCTGATAAATCATAGAGCTTGAACAATTTGTCAAAGGGTATAAATATCTATCTTTAGAGGTTCTGAGGATACTACCAAAACAACCTTGAAATGGTTCTCATTAAAACACACTCATACTTATAAAATATGAAGGTATATTCCTCCCAAACTCTTCCTTTCACTGGTTAATAACATTTTTTCATGTTTTCTAATTTAATAAATAAATTATAATTTTTATTGCTCTAAACTTCCTATATTTGATTTCATTTTCATTAACTAAATTTTCATCCTTAATTGAAATTGTGAAGTTCCTTTTTAGGTGTGCACTTAGTAAATAATTGTTTTTGTATTAAGATACAAATTATAACTGATTCATTAAAGATACTAACAACACAAATATATATTTCAAGTTGTCTTCTGCTTTCAATTTTATTTATTTGTTTATTGAAGGTTTTGTTCTCTTTGCTTGGCTTGGCTTAGATATTGGTGCTGTTTCCCTTATGGATAAATGACGACCAGCCTAACCAGTGTGGGGAGGGTATTAAGGCCAACTAAACTAACCTCTCTGTAACTAGGGAAAAAAGTAGGGGAGAAGATGATAATATGTCCAAGTCATTACTATTGGAAGTGTGGTCAAAATAACAGTTCAAAGCCCTAAACTGGCAACACCTGGACATCTCAAGAGTCACTTGACACCTTTGTTCTGTAGGGGCCCCATGGTGGGTGCTGTGCTCGAAATGTGCTGGGCACTCCAGCAACTGGATCCCAACTGTTGAATCATTTTGAATACTGGAATGAAAGGAAATATTTCACATGTATTTGGTGTCAGTAGAATGCAAGACAGAAATTTATTACATTTGGTACAATTCAAGCTATGGCCTTGATCTCAGCTCACCACATTCTCACATTACATGTCAACCATGCTTTTGAAGTTTAATCTGATTTTCTTGAAAATATTTGTGTTGGAGTAAAATCTATATTAAATGTTTCCTTTGCTCTTATTTTCAGAAAGAACGTTTGCTAGAATGAGACTGGACAGATAGCCATAAATTTTGTTTATTTTCCTCTAGTTCTTTGTTTTCAATTAATTTCTCTAAACAATGATGATTCATTATAAATATTCAAAAAGTCTTTTCATCCATGTATCTGTTTTAGTATGTTTTTCAATATATCTTTATTTTCCTGAAGCAGAAAGGGAGCTGAGGGATATAAATAAGGGAATTTATTTCCAATAAGAATAGGCAGATTAATATCTATCAAATGAACTGATAAATAAAAAATCTGAATGGAAATCACCAGTAACAAAATAAAATATGTAAAACTGAATCTGTGTTAGAACTCTTCATTATAATTTCTTAATACAGCAAAAGTTTATTAAAGAACTCCAAGGCACAGTGGAACATGGTAGGCATACAACAATGTAAGATTCCATTCTGTCCCCCACAATTCTGAACATGTAGGGGGAGAACAATTTATATCTGAATAACATGATGTGTTACAGAAAAGTGGTTTTGTACATGCTCAGATTGTCGCTATTACTACTTTTACATATGAGGAAAGTGAGACTCAGAGATGTTTTAAGTATTTCAGGGTCACATAGTTAATTATCTTGTAGTAGTTGAGGCACAAACCCCTATTTTACACTACGAATATAGCTTTAGTTCTGTAGCGTAGTTGCTTCTCCCAAATGTTAAATTTATTAATTTGAAATTAACACTGTGACAATGATAACTAAAACAAAAAACCAAATATGCAAACACTCTGATGGAGCCTATCTCAGTAATGAAATGAGTAATCAGTCTCAGGCTCCTGAAGGAGCTTTGCTGGCAGTATTTATTGGGGGTAATTTGAATCCCTGCACTTTGGGATCAGGTTTCCCTGAAAGGCCTGGTTCTTAAAATGAAATAGTTCTTCTCATATATACATAAGAAATAATTGTCTGCCTCACTATCAGGTCAATTACATCTTTTATTGGTCCCAGGGTAAGCAAAGCTGAACTAGCATGTTGCTGGGAGTTGCCCATTTTGAGACGAAGTTGTAAGAAGATGAAGTTATTTTGAACAAACTCCCCATGAATACATTTCTCATGGGGAAACATGAATACACAGTAGCTGCATGGTATCGTTACCCATCTTAACTGCCAAACTAGATAAACTGTGCAGGTTTTCTGATTGATTGGGCAAGGATTGTTTAAGAGCCAAAAGAAACCAATTTGGCCAAAAAAAAAATATCAACTTAATAGCCATCAAGCAAGGCAGTGAGGATGGAATTACTCATGTGAGAAGCATGCATCCAAGGTGCCCGTTTAAGTCTCTGTGAACACATGCCGTGTTGGTTCGTCTACAAAGATAAATAATGGCTGTGTTGCTCTATTGCCAAAACAATGGCCAAAAAGTCAAACTATGTTGGTTACATGAAGCCAAATAACTCTTCACAATGATGTCATTAAACCAAATTCATTGGCTCCTTCACTTCCTCCTTGGGGGAGGGTGGGGACTCCCCTGTTTCTGTTTGATGGTTGAGCATCAGGAGATGGGCACAGGCTCCCTGTACTGCGCCAACCCAGCTCAGGTCCCACAGGGCGCAGGGAGTAGGGCACTGCCCCGTCCCTGGATCCTTGCTGCTGCTGCTGATCGGTATAAAGCTGGAACAAAGTGTCCACTCTCCCTACTGCCAGGCCTCTTTACAGTAACTCTCCTTGGCTTGTGTTGCAGTGCATTCTACTACTGGGAGTCTATTAAATCTACTTTTACTTCTCCTTTAATTAGTATGCTATTATCATTTGAGATGTAGTTTGCTCTCTTAGGAATATTTCCTTGGTAATAATACTAATGCTAGTGGTTTTATGTGGTTTGATTCAAACATGTACAAGCCATTCAGACGTACACAATTTATGTCCTGTGTTCCTTTAGTTATAATGCAAATTTTCTCCTTTCACTTGCAGGCCTTAAGTTTTCATAGGCCCACATTTTCTCACTTTGCTTAAGGGAACCTTCTATATAGCTTGTCCAAGTTATTAGCTACTGATAAATAAATCTCAGAACAGATACAAGAGAAAACACACACTAATATAAGTGAAGGAGGGGCAAAATTCTGGGTAATACAAGAATTGAGAAAAATTGCATTTTAAAAAATGAAATTGGACTGTAAAAGCCTTGAAAGCACAGGAATGAAATGAACTTCACCAATAAAAAGTTTCTTAAATATTGTCTGTAAGAGCAAAATAAGTAAACAAAAACCTTTTTGAGACATCTGAGCTTCAAAAGTCATCTCTCACAGCCTATATCCTTCAATTTCTAAAGTTCTGTTATGATTATTAGTTACCGTAAGTAATAATCTTCAAATACACAGCCATAATTTTCAAAGATACATTTTTGGCCACTTTCGTTTATCAGCCAGAAATATCTCAGAACTATTTTTTTTCTCTTTTCCTTTATCATTAAATAAAAGGAATCAATGAATTTGGACAAATTATCTTTAAACAATTTGTGAGCAATTATTTTCACAGATCACATTATGATTCCAAGAATAAAACTATCCAAACCCTAAAACCCTTGATATTTCCTCCTGTTGCATTTCCCTGTTTGTTTGCTGTCCCCTCAGGTACCTCTTCACACACTTTGCCCATTTTCCCAGAGGTCATTCTTTCCTGTCAATGTAGGAGCTTTTGTCAGTAAATACTTTTTCAAATCTTTGGCTTGTTCTTTGATTGTGATGTGCTTTGTTTTTGCATTTTTTTTTTTACAAGCAAACACATCTTAACTTTTGAAAGAGGATGAGTATGACACAGAAAAGGTTGTCTTTTATCTGACATTGGTAATAGAATCAGTTTACGGGGCAGAAATGAAGAGTTCAGAGAGAAAGTGTTCAAATGAACAGTATGTAGTTTATATATACATCTAAAAATATTTACAAAACACACTATAAATTTGAACATTTGATCATTGTTCAACATTTTATATATGTATATATAAGCATACTGTATATGTACATACTATGCTTATAGTACATACTGTATATTTGCATATGCATAAAACACACACACACACACATATATATATATGTGGAGAGAGAGAGAGAGCTGATGGGAAAGCTTTCAAACATAAATGTAATTGGCAAAACCAGGGAAAGTTACCCCATTGGCAAGAGTCCAGAAAGGCTTCACAAAGGGTGGTCTTTGACTATTAAAGGATTGGGTTCTGGAATAATGAAGACAGCTGGAAGTTGCAACCTGCGGGTGTGGGCAGTGCTTGTACAAGGAAGTACACTGCCTTGTGGTGTAAGTGAGCAAGAAAGGCCAGCACCTGTCATGAAGGCTTTCTGGGTACAGAGGGGAACCACACCGACTGGTGGCAACCCTTAGTGGGACCGCAGGTAGAACTGGGAATCAGAGCCCAGCACTTGAATGGGTTCCCTCCAAACCTGTTCCAACTTCGTGGTCCTGCCTGTTTTTAGACTTCCCCCTCATTCCTCTTTGTTGACCAGGTTCTGGCACAGCAGACCATCTCCTCCTGGAGCCAAAGAGGATGAGATCTGGAGCTGCTGCCTGACTATACAAGGCCTCGTGTGTTGTCCAAAAGAACATTGTACCTTTATAGTAAAAAATAAAGAAAGAAAAAACAGATTCAAAGTACACTTATTTCCCTTTCCCATGATTTGCCAGAAATATTGGATCTTATGGGGGGAATAAAAGAAAAAATAAAGATACAGAAAACTTTGTTAACGTTGTTGGGTGGATGAAGTAAGAGGGCTAAGGATTTACACATCATTTCTAGGGTACTGATTTCTGAAGAACACATAAAACCTCCCATTTCTTCCTTCTTTTCACTCAACCAGTTCTTAAGAAACAGAAAGTGAAGATAAAAGAGGAATGATGGCACTTCCCTCCAGGATCCAGAAGGAAAACAATAAAGCAGTCTCTCTTTCCTAGTCCAATTCACTGTAAGTCTTCTGAAGAATAAATATTTCAACCAAATGTACTCTATGTTTCAGCCTTTGTAGAATGGTCAGGTCTCTGTTAATGATTTTCTCCCTCAGTATAATTGAAAAAAATATTAATCATTTCACTTTATATATACCACAGCTCAATCTGGAGATCAATCAAAACCTAAAATTAATTATTCAATTAAAACTTCTCCTGGTTTCCTATCTTTCTCATGGAAATTAGGTACAATTATTCATGCGATTTCATACTAACAATCTTTTTCCTCATCTATTTAAAAATATCTAATAAAACTAGTGGAAAGAAACAGAAAATAGTGGTCTAAAAATAAATGCTTATCAGTGGGCTCTGACATAATTTTGTGTGTCTTAATTTTCTTCATAAACTACAAAATGCCAAATTCTTTCCCATTAAAGTGTATATTTAGACACTCACTATGGCATCACCCTGATATTTCTCTGCATAACTAATCATTGTTTGATAATGAAATGATCACAATTATTGCAATTACAGTAGTTTTCTCAAACTGATTTAATCCATGCTAACTTTTGTAAGATGATAACATTTATAATCTTAACAACCTTCTTCAACACTTTTTGAAATGTTCAAATGAATAGCAACAATAAAGTCCAAATAAAATTAAATTCAAACACCACCACCACCAGGTCCCATTTCCTACTCCCAGATTCTGGATCAATCCCACAGGAAGATTAACCACACCAGGGACAACCAGGGCAGGCATCCCTCCTGCAGAGAAGTTAGCCTTGGGGACTGCAGACAACTTAGAAAGAAGGCACCTGAAGGGTTCTTTTGGGTTTATCTAAGAGACCAGAGTCTCAACTTGAAGATGTCAAAGTATATAGTGATGCTAATACTTTAAGATAATTTCCTCATTTTACAGAAGCCAGTGAGTGATCAGATACTTATACCCATTCTCTTTCTCAGAAGTTTCTCCTTTCCTCCTCCATAAGCATGTATGAGATTGCCTGTCTACTTCTGAAAGCTAAAAATGTCATTATCTTAGGAGAGCAAGCTTAACTGGTAGTTGGGTAATTGATGTTTTTCAGCCTCAATGTCCCCTTGACAAAGTACTTCACATATTTTTGTGTCAGGGATGACTGACATAGGGTAGTGAAGAACTTAACAAGGTCATCTGCATTCAGTGAACCCGCAAGACATAATGGCAATTTTTTATGAGTAGTTTATTTCTGTCCCAGGTAGTGATGTTTTCAGTTTGTACCAGAAGAATCATTTTTGTTGCATAAGTGGTGGCCCAGAAAAAGGAAGCTCAGCATTGGGAACACAGCGATGTGTCCAAACACAGGCAGTTTCTCCTCTTCAACTCTGTCACTCTTAATGTGTTGGGCTTGCAGCTCCTTGGTAGCGAGGAAGATTGTATAGTCCTAGAAATCAATTCCTACAATGAATGTTTCCAAAATAGACAGGCAAAAGTGAGGGCAAAATGAATGGGCTTTATCAACACCTCTTTTTCTGTCATCTGTGAGGAAAACGTTTCCCAGTAAACTTAACAATCCTCCCTGTCCTTCTCATGGCTGGACATCCCTAAGTGCAAAAGTTATACATTACAAAAATAAAGATTAAAAGCAAGACTTTTAAGAGTCTTCAGCCTCTGTGTCAGATAAGAAAAAGAAAGTAAGTTGAGATTATGTAATCATCCAAAAATATTTGCATTTTTAAGTTAATAAATATTGCATCTTCTTCTGAAACCATCCATTCTGTGATCTTATTTTCTGATTCCCGTTGCCCTAGTTTCAGTTAATTAATTGTTAGCATCTCCTAAAATATTTTTATTCTGATTGTTGCAAATCCAGGTGAATTAGATGACATGATTATCAGATGGTATTGAGATGCAGAATAAGTTCATCTTTTACATAAGGCTAGATACCAGTGGATATTTATTAGTTGATTGCAAGGCCCTGGGTGTGTCCCTTTAGTACACAAGGCTTCAGAGAGATATAAAGCTGTCACAGTAGACATCTCTCTGCCAAAGAAGGAAGCAATGTTGCAATAAGTTTGAAGGGCCTAGAAACAATCAAATATGCACAAGGCAATGTTCTTTTATACCATGCTTCAAAATGCTGTTTATTCAGTAAACTAATTCCTCACATGTCTACTTTGTACAAGACAAAACACATAGTACAGGTCAACAACCCTGAATGAAACTGATAAATTTTGGAATCAAATTTTTTTTCTTCTATAATTACAGGTTAGAAACAGTCAAGAATTGCCTTGTACAAGACCACTTTTTGTAAATGTCTCTGTTTTAGGGTGTAGGTGCATGTGTTCAAATATAAAAGTTTAATTTTCTCTAGCCAAGTGTCCCAAATGATCTTAAATCAGAGTTTTTTGTTTTTTGTTTTTTCAAGTCTGCCTTTTTGGTAGACTTTGCCCTTTTAGGATACTTACATCATGAGTTGAACTAAAACTGGGAAAAATGAGAGACAAACGTGGCAGAATTCTGAGAACAGCACCCAGGAATGAAGAGCATAGCCATGAGGGGTCCTAGTCCAGGACTAGGCACTACCTACATGCAGAGAGACAAAGAAGGGCGGTGAATGAAGGCCCAGTATTCATGTGATGCAGCTGCCATGGCTGCCATGCCCAACAGAATGCTGGGCATGGAGGGGGGTCTCCAATTTCCCTGGTAAGACTGTCATGCAAACAGTTCCTTGAGGATCGAGGAACATGATGTGCCATTTCATATCTTGGAGGGTGCAACTTTTTGGTAAAAAATGAGATTTTTCTTTACCATTGAAAAATATCTTCACCAAGTGGATTCAATGATGCCAGAAAAGATGCCACAGTGAAAGAAATTGACAAGAATGGATACTAACATAGATACTCCAGGCACTTCCAAAACTTAATGTAGATACTTGGGGGATTGTGCTGTGGCCTGACTCTGCAGGTGTAAACTGTACTTAGTCAGCTTTGGGTCACTGTTTGTTTGCATGCCAAGTTTACTAAAGACTTAGAACATTACACTAACATTGCTATGCAATATTTTCTATAATTCATATTTTTTTCAGATATAGGTCAGTTTATGTGTATCGCTATGCAATATTTTCTATAATTCATATTTTTTCTGATGTAGGTCAGTTTATGTGTTCTTATGCTATGTTGTTTGGCTTGCAATGGTTCATTTCTGTTTAACTTCATTAACTACCCATTGTGAAATGCATTATGAAATGCAACTACCATGTAAGACTTTGGAGTTAGACTGCTCCACCCCTGAGAGACCCTGGGGAAGTTCTGTCATCTCTCGGTATCTCAGGTCTCCTGTGTGTAAAATAAGCATAATACAAACTTCTTCACAGATGCAGAAGGAAGCAGATGCTTCACACAATTCTTGTAATGTTTAAAAATAATGTAGAAATTAAGTTATTGTCCATATTATTAGATATGATAAAAACAAACATTAGCTCAGAGTAAGCCTTGATATTCTTGTTTCAGAGAAAATTTTCCCATGAGACAAACAAAAGACATTTGAAAACCTACAAATAAAGTCAAAGTATTGGTTTGAGACCTACTTTGCTTTGTGTTGACTGCCTTAAAGGATGAACCCAACTGACTGCAGTATATGCAGACAATACTCAAGATAATATGTGAAAAGACTCAGTGAGTTACACAAGATGTTGCTCACAGGCTGTATCAAGTCCTAATACTATGACTATGAACTACTCCTTCCATTACACACATATATTCTCTCATCATCCAGAAGAATAATACTCATTGACACTCTCTACCCTCTTTTTATGTTCTGGAAGGGGATCAGCTATTGATCAAGGAGCCATCAAACAAGAGATTTTAAATTCAACCTTTCAAATAAAGTGTGCTGAAATGGCTAGGATTACTTTGTTTTTCAGAGCCTTGAAAAATATGAAATAGGAGTTACTGTGATGAGCATAAACAACTCAACACTGCATGTTTCAAATAAATAAAACATTAATAAGCTATAGATCAACACCAAAGAGCTGCATTGTATTGTTTACTTCTCATATGGCTCTTTGCAGGGGGTGGGGTGGAGCATGACAGTATATAATGGACAACAACAAAAAAGAAAGCATACAGAAATGAGAAAGAGGAAAAAAGCCTGTGGGCTGGTATGATGAAACATTCATTATTTTGTAAGAAAGCAGCCAGTGATTGATACTTCAACACTCCATGCCAGATTCCAAGGGAATGGGATAGAAATACTGATTCACCCCTGCACGGAGAGGTCCAGGTACTGTAGAAGAATATTTTGATTGAGGCATTTAATGACAATTCAAACTGGCTAAATATGAATTAAGGTACTAAAAATGCATGTGATTTAACTTCTGAGGCAACAGCTGAATTTTTATTTCTAGATGCAATATTTGGCTACTCATCATAGTATGATTGGGATAATATAACTTCATTGTGTGAGTGATTTTGTGCTAAACCATGCAAAAACTGAATTTCAGATCTTGCTTATGTGCAGATGGAATAGTGGTTAGACTCTCTTGGCTCTTTAACATTTACAAACAAATGACATGAAAGCTAATTTTTTTCATGGTTTTCCAAAGATATTGTTATTACACAGCATTATTCTCATAAAAGTAAACATTTTCATCTTGACTGCATACACATAATGCATTATGTTCCAATTCAGTTTTCTTTGCTTGGAAAATTCAAGAAGCAGTTGTGACTAGAAGCCAAGTCTAGAGCAGTAACAGAAATTGAAATTCTTGAAATTTTTATTTTTAAATCCCTTGATATCATTTATTTAAGTTTTATATAACATAAAGATATGCATAAATTTACATATTACTATGTATATAGTTTATATTTAGTTTAGATTAGTGAGTAGAAAGTACATTTGCATGTTTGTAGTATTACAGTTCTGACTGTGATATTCGCTATTTTTGATAACAGAGAGGAAATGTTGACTACAAATTCATTCCAAAACACTTCTAGGTTTCATTGGAAAATATTATTGATCTTATTCTAGTTTTTACTCTCTATTTGTTCCTATGTCCTTATCTATTTATAGTAGAGTTCTACTTCCTTTTGAGTTACAGATAAAATATAACTAAGTCAAAGTGATACCAATCAACTTTCAACCCATTACACTATTAAGACAAATGAATCATAGGTATGTAATTCTTAAATCAAAAGAAACAAACAAAGCACTATGAAATTCATTTAGAATACCTATCTGAATATATTTCTGCCATTTATTTGAAAATAGCTAATTTTAATTTGTATGAGATCATTTTAAAACAAAAATCTATGACTCACAAAATCCTTTCCCCTTTTTAATAACAGGAAAATATAGTCAGTATTCTAGTAAGTGTAACATTTTTAAGAAAATGACCTTTAGAAAAAAATGCATGGCCTTTCTTTATAAAATATTGGAAATTTGATATCAATTAATTATTTAGGCATTTATAAACATATGTTTTAGGTACCAAAATCTGAAAATGAATGTCAAATTTTATTGAGGGCTTAAATTAATAATTTCAAAATCAGTTAGGAATATTTTAGTGTGTATATTGCATATCATAATTAACACTTTAACATGTCACAGTTTCATAGAAATAGATATAACTATAATGAAATGATAAATTAATTTATTTATGTATTAGTAGATTTTTGGAACTTTCTAATTTGACTAGTTTTAAAGAATTTGGTTAAAGCTAAACACAAAGAAAGTCATCAGTGTTTTATTGCCCAAATTAAGAAACACTATTATATCAACTATTTTTAAAAGAATTTTCTTAGCACTATGAAGATGATTACGAAGACTGAAGAAACCTCCTGTCTTTAAATAGCTTAAAACACTTAGACGTAAATAAAAGAAAAATTACTCCAATCCAACATAAATCAATAACATTTTAGAGTATCTTTCCATTAGAAGAAGCTGGCCTTATTAAAAAAACACTAACAGTAAGACAACTAGGTCTGAAGAGAAAATTTTTTGTCTATTAATATAATTATAAAAGAAAGAAACAAAAGAGTCAGTTCCTTTTAGTGGGTGTATCATGGTACTTTAAACGTTTTGCTCTATTACTTCCTAAATGTACACTCCGAAGCACATCTCTTGTTAAAATTTCTGAATCACCCATTTAAAATTCTGAACTCCATTTTGAACTGTATCCTTGAAACCTCCTTAAGATAGTAGGTAAGATGGGCCAGTTCCAAAGATAATCAAATATAGTCATGAAAAAGGAAGTCTTTGGGATCAAAAGACTCCATCTTGGCATTTTAGACCTCACTCCTTAACGTAGCAGCATGGACTATAAAAAAGAAGGCTTTTTATCTTGTCTGCCTGACGGAATCCTGTCGACCTTCCAATGGTTTGCTTGGCTACCACTTTCTCTCTGGCTCTCTCCCTGGCGGCCTTCTTCCTGCCTATTCCTTATTCATCAGCAATACTTTGTCACACTCTCAGCTGAGTTTACCATGCGCCTTATGCATGACATGACTGTTGTGATACATGTCTTCAAACTATCTTGTAAGAAGAATGTCTGCTCCCCTAATTAGACAGCGCTATGGAAAAAGCAAAAAGCAAACCTCCTTTAATGTTATATCTTGTTTCTTTCATATAATACCCAGGACATAGTAAATGCTTTAGTAAAAAAATGTAGATTAATTTAAAGGCTAGATAATTTTCCAAGGATTTTTGTCCATTTCATAGAGAAAAACCTTTCCACTGATCTAAATAACTGTGTTTCCCAGATCCCCTAGAACTTAACTCTTGTTATGACTAAGTTCTAGTCAATATGATATAAGGTATAATGCAAGTGTTATCTGTACTTGCAGAAAATCTTAAACAAGAAGGGGGTGCATCATTCTTTATACTTTCCTCTTGGGGCAGGCTTTAAATTTATATTAAGAAAATCATGTGTAATAGCTGAAATTCCATCCACCATCTTGTACCATGAGGCTAAAGGCCCCCCCATCACCATACCATGGTTCCTTTGGAGAAAGTAATGTGTAGGACTGTAAATGGCTTTGTGTATGGTTTTGTGGAGCCACAACATTAGGCTAGTGATATGGGCTGAAGTGGATTTCCCTAAAGGTATTACATTTAATTCCTAACCACCAAGACTTCAAAATTTCACTGTACTTAGAAATACAGTCTTACAGAAGTAACTAAAATAAAATGAGGATTTTAGGTTGGGCCTTAATCCAATATTATTTGTGTCCTTATAAGAACAGGGAATGGACACAGACATGTATAGAGGGACGACACCTGCAAAGACACAGGGAGAAGACAGCTATCTATAAGTCAAGGAGAGAATCGTCAAAAGGAAGCAACCCTACCAACACCTTGATTTGGATTCTGTCCTCCAGAATTGTGAGGAAAAAAAATTTTGTTTAATCCACCTAGTCTGTGGTACTTTGTCATAACAACTGCAGCAAACTAACACAGATTTTGGTACAGGGAACTGTAGTACTGTTAGAGTAAATACCTAAAATGTGGGTGTGATTTCAAAACTGGGTAATGGGGAAGGTCTGGAAAAATTTTGCAGTGCATGTTAAAAAATGTCTAGATTGCCTTGAAAAGATTGTTGGCAGAAAAACTGGGCATTGCAGGAGATTCTGGTCAGAGCTCAGAAAGAAAAAAGGAGAGAGCTGTAGAGAAATACATCATGAACAGAACGTTGGTAGAAATAGAACATTTAAGTTGCTTCTTATGAGGTCTCATATGGAAATGAAGAATATGTTATTGAGACTGGAGGAAAGGTAATCCTTGCTATAAAGTGGCAAATAACTTACCCAAACTGTCTTCTAGTGTTTGCAGAAAGTAGAACTTTTAAATGATGAACATGGATTTCTGAGCAAAATGTTGAATACTGAGCCTGGTCGATCCTTACTGTTTATAGTAAAATATAAGAGGAGAGAGATAAATTGAAGAAGGAATTGTGAAGCAAAAAGGAACCAGAACTTGAAGATTTAGAAAATTTTCAGCCTTGTCATATTGCAAAAATTGAGAAGGAATTTCTGAAGAGAAAATCATGGGTGAAACTGGACAACTATTCTCTAAAAAGACCATAGTGTGTGATGTAGGGATGCAATCAGCCATCTCACCAGAAGCCAGGGATAGAGATGGGAAGCACACAGGAAAGATCTCTGTGGGTCTCATTTGTCTGATGGCTTGGCCCCCCATGAATTGCACCAGGGCCAACATGTGTTTGAGAATTTTTACCTGCAGAAATATTGCCAGCCTGAAGTTTCATTATTCTGGACAGAATAACGAAAGGCTGTCAGATTTTCACAATTCTACAAAATGGGCCAATAGAGCTATCTGGCTGCAAACATTCTCCCCCATGGAAAAGGAAGAAGGACCCGGAATGTGGTCTGGCTTTTGACAGGACTGTCTCTCCCACCACAGGCACAGATGGCACAAGTCCAAAGGGTGGGCTTGTCTTCTCCTCAGTTCCAGAAGGTAGGGCCACTGCCTCAGATTCAGAAGGCCAGGCTACCACCCTTCTGGGCCAGGGGGTTGGGAGCACAGTAATGGGCCCAGAGGACAGATCATGGAACTAAAAAGGAGTATTCTCAAACCTTAAAACCTAATGGAATGTTAGGTTTTAGATTTTCTTGGTATCCACATACACTTTTTTCTTGGCAATGTCTCCCTTCAGAAATGGGAATGCCTGTCCTGTGACTGCCTATACATAGCATCTTGGAAGCAGATAACATTTTTCTACTTTTACAGGTTCGTAGCTGGATAGAAACTTTGCCTCAGGATGAATCATAACTCAGGTTGAACCTATTCTTGCTTTTGATAATTAGAAGTGATTTTGAACTCAGACTTGCTGCTGTAACAGGTTAAGCTTGGTGGTGGTTGTGATGAGGTGAATGGATTTTACATGAGAGAAAAATATGAATTTGGAGGGTCAGAGGAAGGAGTGTAAAAGTCCTATGTCAATGTCCTTACCCTTATTTAGTACCTCAACCCCCAATACCTCAGAATGATACTGCATTTGGATATAGAGGCTTTACAGAGGTAATTAAGATAACATGAGGTCATTGCAATAAGCCCTAATCTGGTATGACTGGTGCTCTTACAAGAAGAGTTTAAGACACAGACCCACGTGGAGGGAGAAGATAGCCATCTACAAGCCAAGGAGAGAGGACTTAGAGGACACCAACCCTATCAGTATTTTGACCTTGAACTTTCAGCTTCCAGAATTGTGAGAAAATGAAATCTATCATTTAAAACACCCAGTCTGATATGTTGTAATGGTAGCCTTAGCAAATTAATGCATTCAGGAAACCTGCCTCAGTACTTTTGTTATGTGAAGGAGAAATACATTTATATCCTATTAAAGGTACTAGTATCTTTTTTTTCAGTGACAGCTGAATCAAATCTTATATACTTCTGGGAACTGGAGAATGAGATAGATCACAAAAATATCATCAGATTTCTCAATGGAAACTTGAAGACCAAAGGATTCACTCAAAAGTACAGGAGCACATACTTTCCAAATAGACATCTGTATCGATCAAATTAAAAATCAAGCATGATAGAATTTATTTTTAATGGAAGTTTTCCACTATGCTGATGCACCTTTTCTCAAGGACTAGTGGGAGAAATGATCCACCAACACTAGAACAAGAAGAAAATAATGGGACCGGGAAGCAGGCATTTCTATCATGATGCTTAAGAGAAGCTCCAGGGCTGGAACCTGGCAGCTGGTTTTCAGAACACTAGCTAGACTGTAAATGGGGAATCAAACACCATTCAGGGTGGGATTCACACTGTTTAACGAGTCATACGGCATCAGCACTGAGCAATGAAAAGCAATGCCAGCCCAGTCACAGTGGATACAAGCTGCAAACATGATGACTAGCTAGACTGAGTTTCACTGACGAGATATTAGCCCTACTCAGGGTCGGCTTTGTGGGCACACAGTTTGTGCAATGTGCACTAACCCTTTGGAAGTGCTTAATTTAATGCTCTGTTTTTCAGTCATTAAATTCTTAATTTTCTCTCTGCACTTGTGTTTTGTGTGAAATCCGCTGTACCAATGGAGCACGTGAAAGAGTAGGGAGGATCCACAGGGTGGCATTGTGTGCACGTGTGGGCTCAGGCCCCTGGCGTGGTGGACAGGAGGCACTGGCAGTGTGCACACGTGCTTGGACTGGAGACCCTGCCAGCACACCACCGGCAGTCCTGGTGCTGGACCTGCCCGAAGGTGAGTACCAGCAGCAGCACAGACAGAGGCCTTGTCTTGGGAAAAAGGAGGCATTCCACACGGAGGCAGCTTTCTCTGGTTTCTAAAACTATTGCAACATTGCAAAACAAATATCCACACTAGAAAGATTGTCACATTTGATAGAAAATACCACTGTTTTCATATTGAGTGTTCTTGTAGTGAAAGATGCAGCAGTAAATGCAAACACATGAATTTTGAATTATATAAAACTCATGAAGCCATTCTCACTTCCAGTGCAGTAGATAACAAAATAAATATTACAATACCACTGTATACATTTATGCTTAAAATTAAATCTGGACCTGCATGAAACTGAACTGTATGAAGAGTTAAATCATTTTAGAAAGATTGTCCCACAAGATCCATCAGCTCTCTCTGTATTAAAATGTACATTCTGAAATAAGTCATCTGAACGTATTTCAATATTGTCACCATCTATAAAAAGCTCTCAGCTCCAGGAGCAGTTGTATCAGAAGAAAGATCTTGGTCAAAATTTAAAATTATCAAAAATTACTGTGATATTATATGTGCCAAGAAGGACCAAAGTCCTTTACAATTACATTGATTGAAAATGCAGTTGCTAAAAGAATAAATTGTGTCGGAGTAATGAATCAATCTATGGAAAAGAGAGATAGTAAAATATAAGCAATCAAGATATCACATTCACAAAGTAATATTTTTATTGTATTTTTAAAAATTGCTGTACCAGAAATATTTAGTGATTTGCAAGCTTATGTCATAATTCATATAGGACTATGTTGCCTACTATGTTTTATAAGTAATATAATGTGTTTTAAGGAATAGACTTCATATTTTAGTACCTTAAAGGAAGTTTTTATGCTTTTGAACAAGGGGCTTGGATTTTCACTTTCCACTTTGCCCTGAAAGTTGAAGCTAGCCCTAGACTAGTTGTGAAAAAATATCATACAAACAAAATTACAGATATTCTTCCACATATTGAAAATGTAGTTATCATTTTATTAAAATTTTTGGAGATGAATTAAAGATAGATTCATAGAAAACTAAGCCAACAGTAAAAAAAAGGCATTATTTTACCCAGAGGAAACCAAAATGCATTTAAAACAAATGTAAAGCTCACTTCGTGCCTTTCCATGAGCTTTGTTTATACTGTGACAATACTGAGAACATTCGCTATAACCACCCCAAATTGTATTATAACTACAACAAAGGCATTTTAGCCTTGGTAGTGGGAGATGTGTATGTGAATAAAGTTAATACATAAACTAGATTCTCACTTTCCAAAGTAACAAGTCAATAATACATAGCTATAAAATTTTTCAAGAAATGTTAACAGAGACATGCTAATTAAATTATAGGTTTAAATACTAGAAGAAATTTCTAACAGTGTTGAAAATATTACCTCTGTGGAACATAAGTGAGTAAGGGTCCAAAGGAGACATGATATTACTCTTTTGTGATAAGCCTGAAAGAGATTTTAAAAATATATATCTAATTGTAATATGCATCACTTTGATAAAAACTTAAATTGAAAAATAAACACTATAGTACAACATGAAAAATTATTTGATAAAATATCAAATAAAAATACAAAAATATTATACAGAAAACATATTTTTAGGTGGAAATATAGGAAGATAAGCCATTAAGGTATAATGTGTTTAGGGAACTTTATAAAAAGTGATTTATAGCTGGTTTACCTTTCTCTACTCTTCTCTGTGATGGTGTATGTTTTTCACCAGTGTTAGCTTACCCACAACTAGAGCTTGGAAGATTCAATTTTAACTTATTTTTAATACTTCAAGGGGCTGCCAAATGTCTCGTTTAAGGGTAGGGACAGTACCTAAGCACAGACAGCTTGTCACAGTTCCATCACTACGATTTTGTCACAAGAACAAGTTCACCCAAGGAGTGCTTAAAAACATCTGGAACACATGAATTCAAGACACCTGTTGCTCTCAGCAGACAAAGATGTGATAAATTCTGCAAGTTGTAGGAAGGCAAATGTAATTTTAGGGCTTCAAGACCATTGTTTGACAAAAGGCAACCTATTGCTGTATATTTTTCTGTATACATTTTGCTGTATTTGTCTCTATTAGGTGAAATATTCAGAAATAACATGTTAATAAACATTAACTGATTCAACAGTTAATAATAATTACCAAGCAAACATTGAATCTCCAATGTTTGATTACATAAAGTTGTTTGAAATCTTTAAGCAGTTGAACCTGTTCAGAGAAATGAGTTCTTCAGGGAGACAGTTCCTTTAAGTAGTATGCAGATTCTTTCTCCATCTTGATTTTAGGGTAAAATAGGAAAAACAACAACAAAACCTGTTTCTAAGAACTCCATCTAGAAGAAAAAAATCATAGTCCAGGTAAGAACCACCTCACTGCTTTAAAGAAAGATCTCTGTGATGGGCGTTGCATGACACTCTTCTGTGTAAACAAACCTGATCCCCCCCCCCTTTTTATGTTAGTCAAAAAGTTTCACAAAGATAGTGGGAAGAATTCAATACATTAGTTTTTGTTTCCTCCATAGACCATAATTAAGCTCGTGAAAGTAACTGCATCATGAAAACAGAGAAACCACTACCAACAGAAAACGATTAGCTACAACCCATCTAACAACATTTACATCTACTCAAGCCTTGGAGTTAGTGGTACTAACGCAGAAATTGTCTTTCTATAGATGAGACTAAAATGAGAGTTCATTTTCCCCTAAAAGTGTTCATGTTAGTGCAGAATAGAAAGGATCTATGAATGAAAATTTGACTAAAATGCCAGGCTCAGTGTTTGGATATACACTATTAGTGTTATTTTCATACTGTTAGACTATCCTTTGATTGTATCAATGTTTAATTAAATCTATACTTATGAAATACAAAATTCTTTGTCAGGTGGTGACTGGAGGGGTCGAAATAGCCACTGCAGGCTGTTTCTGTCACCATTACTTTTCCAAACTAAGTGTACTGACAGGTTATAGCACTTAGATGGCAAATAGACATTATGAAGTATTTTGCACTAAATTTCAATTGATGTAACAAATCACAAATCTAAGGGCTTCAAACACAAATTTATTATGTCATAGGATTGGAGATCACAAGTCTAAAACGGATCATACAGGACTAAAATCAAGGTTCTAAATTCTTTTCTGGAGTCTCTAGGGAGAATCCATTTTCTTGCCTTTCCAGCTTCTAGATCCCAATTTCATTCTTGGTTTATGGCTCCTTTTTCCATTTTCAAAGACAGCAATAGTGATTTGAACCCTTTGCAAATTGCATCTTTCTGGGCAAGCTGGGATAAATTCTCTGCTTTTAGTATTTGTTTTATTATATTATTCTCACCCAGATAATCCAAAATAATCTCCTCATCTCAAGGTCCTTAACCTTAATTACATGTGCCAAATCCCTTTTGTTCTGTAGGTAACGCACTCACTGGTTCTGGAGATTAGGATATGGATGTTTGTGGGGGCCGTTATTCTACCTACTGCATATTTTCAATATGTAGAATGAAAGCATATTTCTGCTTACATGTTTTAAATACTATCCGTTCATTAAAAATATTCATTATATGGCAATTGGTAAAGGGAGAAATTTTATTTGTTTTATTCTTCTCCATGTCTGTGGTTGCCAAATTATAATTCCTAGAAAACATCCTCAGTACCATTCGGAATTTAATAAAGATACAATTTTTGAGCAGTATCTCAAACTTAATCAGAAAATCTGAGAATAAAGCCCACAAATTCATACCAAGACCTCCAATGAATGCTAATGTACACTAGAGTTTGAGAACAAACTTCTGTACCCTATAGAATTGTAGGTTAGAAGTAAATTGACATAATTTTTCTGAAAAATATAATAATTTCCTCTTTAATGTCTTTGATAGAAAGCTACTGACAAATTGAATATTACATTTTTTAAATTAATATTTTATTATTTAAAAGTCTGTAAACATTTGTTACGAGTTAAATGCTAGACTAAGCTCCAGTAATTACATTATGTGTATCTCTTCCCAACTCTACTGTTAGTGACATCTGGTGAGAGTATCTCCAACACAGTGGTGGTGTTTTCTTCACCAGGAAAACCAGTAAATGCTGCAAATCAAATCAGGGGCATTTTTCTTCCAAACAGCTTGTTGCTAAATATTTGCCGCAAATCACTGATAATACTAAAGTGTAAACTCTCTCTTTTCAATAAGTTTATATATGATTCAGGTTGAAAATGCAGTGGAGAATTAGAAATGAGAAAATCATGAGACTAAGAGTCAATGTACCCCATAAAATTTAGGAAAACAGTGAAAGTTGTGGTGTGTCCTGTTTTCTCTTTTCTCTATTTAATTAGTTTTTGTGATTATTTTTACTATTCTACTGATAGGATAAAATTAAATACAATGAAACAATAATCTTCTATCTATACCAGATAATATATATAAATAAATTCAAGTTACTTATTAAAAAGAAAATGAATTCAGATAGGATTGCAACATAGAATCCAATTTGTTATATAAAAGAAACAGACTTACAATGATTAAAAAGTTAAAAATAAAGAAATGGGATTTACAAAGTTAAAAGTAAAGAAATGGGGAAAACTATACCAGGCAAAGCCAAGCAAAGCAAATGAAGTTTGTAATCATGCTACCTGACAAAGTGAAATTCAGAATAAAAGTCAATAATCAAAAAGGACAACTTTCAATACCAACGGCCATGATGCACAAAGAAGATATAATACTTATGAAAAAAAGTAACATTAAAAAACAGTGGTGACATTCATAAGGTATAAATCACACAAAATATGCAATGAACTCATGCTTTTAAAATATATATTTACTAAATCTAGCAATTAAATGATGAGAACATAGAAGTCCCAGTATTAGTGAAGAAATCCAATGCCAATTTATATCTTCTGAAATCTGTTACTAATCAGAAAGATGTGAAGTTCTTTGGCACACTGGTTGATTCTCAGTTTGTGGCAAAGGAAGAATAAGGTGAGCCTGGAACATCTTATTTGTCAAAAGATTAAGAAAATGGCCAAGGATTGTTTCAGAGGTAATAAAAGGGCACGATGACACAGAATTCAATTTGAAGGGATAAAACTGACCAAATAGGAACAATATGAGTTTAAAAATAATACCAATAATGTAACTTATAATATTAACCCTATAAAATCTAGGCATATGTAATGATAGTCATAAAAGCACAAGACAAACTAATCCCTTCCCAAAAAGTCTATCTGTACAAAATGAAACTATACTTCATGTAAGTAACTAGCACTGTGGTTTAATTAAAACAAATAAACCAAACAAAAATAAACAAAAAAAAGCAAGCCAGCAAGAACTCTCACACTTCCATGTGGAAACATCAGTTATTGCACATCTAGTAAAACCCAACGTTTTTCTTTGTTTTGTTCTGTTTTAAGTAGGCAGAAAACAACAGGCAACGTCCATATAAAAAACTACCATGAGAAAATAAAATCCATTGAGAATGTGTTCAATTGCTTTAGGTTTAAATAAATGGATGTGACAAAAGCTGAGTAAATGGAGTGAGGTCAGCAGGATGGTGGAATAGGAAGCCCTGGGCCCTCCTTCCTCCTGCAGACACTGACTTAAAAACAAAATGTGGACCAAATTGCCTTTGTTAGAACTCCACAAATCAGTTGAGAGGTACAGCATCCCAGGTAAGCATGAGGCCAAGAAGACGTGCATTGGACCAGGTATACTTACCTATCAGAGCCCATCTTCCTCCCAGCACAGCATAGCACAATACGATTCAGAAAAAAGCCCATCTCGTAGTTCCTCCTCTAGCAAGGAAACAGAAGTGTGGAACATGAGCCCAGTGTTATGGCCTATCGAGCTGCCCACGGACCACTTCCTGTCTTACCTGACTCGGAGCATTTGCAAGAAATGTAGGACCCCTGGGAGCTTACCACATCAGACTGATTTCAGTACCTTAGACAGATACCAGGGAAAGGGCCGACTTACTACGGCACCAGAGAGGCTGCAATATGCACGTAGGCCCCAGGGAAGCTCTCAAGTGGAAATAGGCAAACTTCTTCATCTGGGAGATCACATACACAAGCCCACATATGACATATGCCCAGAAAAGTCTTGAAAGGTAGAACCTCTACACTGGATGGAACAAAGACTTCCTCTGTACAAAGACAATTTATAAAGACTGGGAAAGGTAGCTGTTTTCTCAAATGTTTGAATTTCAACAAAGATAACAAGGCATACAAAGAAACAGGGAAATATGGCCCAATTAAAGAAATAAATTAAATCTCCAAAAAATGAGCCTATTTAAAAAAAAAAACCTCAGAAAACTAGGAATAGAAGCATACTACCTCAACATAGTAATGGCCAAATTTTAAAAACCCACAGCTAATATCACACTTAGGGTCAAAATCTAAACATTATCCCCTACATCAGAAAAAAGAAAATGTTCCTCACCCTTGCAACCTCTATTCAACATAGTAATGGAATTCCTACCCAGAACAATTAGACAAGAAAAAGAAAGAAAAGGCATCTAGATTGGAAAGGAAGAAGTAGAATTTCCTCTGTTCACTAATGATGTAGAAAATTCTAAATATTCCATGCATACACATATGCACAACCTGTTAAAAGTAATAAACACATTCAGCAAATTTCCAGGATATATAATCACTTACCAATAATCAATCATGCTGCTATAAACTAATAATGAACAATCCAAGAAAGAAATAAAAAAGCAATTCCATTTTTAATAGTTACAGAAATGATACAATATGTAAGAGTAATTTAATGAAGGAGACAAAAGGCCTATATAGTGCAAACTATAAAATAATGCTTAAAGAAATTAAAGAAGACACAAATCAATGGAAAGACATTCTGTGTCCATGAGTAGGAAGATTTAATGTTTTTAAAATGTCCGTTCTTTCCCAAAAAATCTACAGATTCACTGCAATCCCTATCAAAACCCCAATTACATTTTTTTGCAGAAATAGACAAATATTGAAGTTAATATGAAATCTCTCAAAAGACCCAGACTTGCCAAAATAATCTTGAAAAAAAATGAAAAGAACAAAGTTGGAGGCCTCACAATTCCTGATTCCAAACATTTTGCTAAACTACAGTAATCAACAAATTGTGTTACTGGCATAAAGATAGACACATGTACCAAAAGAACAAAACAGAGAGCTCAAAAGTTAACCCTCACATATGTGAAAATGATATTTGACAAGGGTGTCAAGACCAGACAGCAGGAAGAAAATAGTCTCCTCAACAAAAAAGGTTGGAACACTGCATATCCCCAGGCAAAATAATGAAATTGGATCCCTACCATATACTATACATAAAAATTAACTCAAATGGATTAAGGACTTAAGGTAAGACCTAAAACTAAAAAACTCCAAGAAGTAAACAAAGGAAAGAAGCTTCATGATATTTGATTTGACAATGTTTTCTTGTACATGACACCAAAAGCATAGGTAACAAAAGTAAACATAAACAGATGGGACTACACCAAGCTGAAAAGTGTTTGTACAGCAGAGGAAACAGCTAACAGAATAAAATGGTACTTCCCAAATGGGAGGAAATAATGGCAAATCTGGCATTTGATATGGAGTTAATATCCACAGTATGTAAGGAAATTGTACAACTCAACACCAACAATAAAGTCATCTATTTAAGAAATGGACAAACTATTTGAACAGAAAGTTCTCCGAAGAGGATATACAAATAGCCAACAAGAATATGAAAAGATGTCCAACATCATTCATCCCTGGAGAAGTGTAAATTAAAATCAAAATGAGAAAACCTCACATTTATTATGATGGCTACTAAAAAATCAAAAACAAAAAAGCAGAAATAGTAAGTGTTGGTGTGGATGTGGAGAAATTAGAACCCTTACACACTATGGTGGGATAATAAAATGGTGAGTGACTATTGAAAACAACATGAAGTTCCCCAAAAAAGTTAAAAATAGTATTATCATATGATCCAGCTCTCCAAATCTGATCATATATCCAAAATAACTGAAAGTAGGATCTTGAAGAGATAGTTGCACACCAATGCAGTGTTTTCACAATAGCCAAGATTTGGAAGCATTCCAAATGTCTCTCAATAGGTAAAGAAACAAAGAAAATGTGGAATAGAAAGAAATTCTGGCACCTACTATAACGTAGGTGAAGTTGAGTGAAATAACCCAGTCACAGAAGGACAAATGCTGTATGACCCCATTTAGGTGAGGTATCTAGATAGTCAAGATCATGGAAACAGAGAAAGTAGATGGCAGATGCCAGGGGCTGGGGGAGGAGGAAATCGGAGCCACTTTTCAGTGGGTATAATTTCAGTTTTGCAACATGAAAAAGTTCCAGAGATGTATCAGACAAAAATGTGAATATAGTTAACACTACTGAATTGTATGTACACTTAAAAGTGGCTGAGGGTAAATTTTTTACTACCTATATTTTTAAGAAACTGTGCAAAATAGTTTAGAATACTGGCAAAAATGTCAGCAAGGAGATAAACTAAAAAACAGAGTTGGATAAATAGGAAAGGGGAAAAATAAGGGCAATGGAAAGGTTGAAAAACAAGGAGTCAATAGGTTATGTATTCAGGTAATATAGAAAAACACAATTTGGGGTCAAAAATAGAAAATTTAATTAGTGATTTAAAGATGGAACTGCCAACCAATTAAATAATCATTCCAGTGGTTCAGGAAGACAATGTGCCAATCCAAGTTAGAAGACAGAGAAGATGACCTCCAGGATCAGAGCCTGATCTGCCATGATGCATGGGGGGGAACAAAGGCCATTCCGCCAACTGACTTCTTCCAAAGTTCCCGTTCCAAGCATACCGCCCTGTGAATACAGACTCTTACCTTTCCAATAACTTCCTGTAGGGCCACCAAAAATATCATCCATGCCCAGAGACTTCCACTCCAATTATTCACTGTATTTTTATGGCCCCTGACTCCCTTGTCTCCTCTTCATTAAACAACCTAGATTAGATTTCAGGCACAGTTGAGTTTCAGGGTAGGTAGATAATGCTGAAAATAGGGAGATTAAGTGAAAATAAATCTAACTGGGGAATATGAAACCCTAAGCTGCTGCCCCTACATGGCTATGGAAACATCAGTGGTGAGGCTTCCAAACCAGCTGCAGTCTCTCAATGAGTAGGAACCCCTCTCTCCAGGATTCCTTGCCTTCATCTTTCTTTACTATCTCCTAAGTTTTATGGAACAAAATGCTTAGGGACTTCCTGAGAAATGGTACATGGTCTATATAGTCCTTATAAATTTCCACTAGTTAGAAAAATCCTCTTAAACTTCTTGTTTTATATGTAGTATGTTTGGGCATAAAATTGTAGGAGATCATTTCTTTCAGAATGTTGAAGACATTGGTCTAAATTTCTTCCATCTTTCCAATGATGATATGTAGGTAACTGATCCCATTATGAATATAATCTTTCACAGTCTTATCCCAGACAACCCCAGAGTTCTTTACTCATTGTTTTTAGGTAGCTATTCTAATATCACTTTTAATAAAAGGCCTGTCACAATCACCAGTGCCTCCTGTACAGCAGTTTTTTTGTATGTCTCTCTATTGCCTCCAGAGAGTACTCCAGTCTCCTGCAGGGAATACTGGGTATATGAACTAGGCTTTTGATTTTCTCAGAGCAAAGTGGTAAAGTGGGTTAGAAAATTAATCATTCAGTGTATACATTTTTAATCAATTCCGTGTTTTGGACTACCCCTCCCACACTTCTCCTGACAAAGGAAAACCTATCTCTCCCTCCTTGGAGAGGAGTACTGGCAAAAATGTCAGCAAGGAGATAAACTCCTTGGGAAATCATCTACAAGTTTAAGATGCATATATGTCACAGGTCATTCTCTTGTCTTAAGCCCATCTACAATTTATTTTGAGAATCCTTAAGTTAATGGTGGTGATGGTGGTGGCGCTGTGAGTTTGTGCACATATTAGTGTGTGTTAGATGAGGACACAGCAAGAAAGAAGTGACCAGTTGGCTGCATAATAGTTGTCAAAAGAAGTCAAGTTAAGAATATGCAAGATAAAAAGCATGTTAGGGGGCATGACTCACAGTATTCCTACTAATTACTTTGAAGGCAGAAACAGCTTCAGAGTTCAAGTGAAACAGCTGGCCAAAATCTAGACTTTCCTTAAAGACACATTTTTGCTTAGAAAACCACAAACTTTGCCTTCTCTTTCATAATATCTAATTAGCACTAAAATATTTTAACGACTTTACCTTAATGGATGTTCCAGGAAGTGTACTACATTAATCATACAACAGTGGATGCCTCCAGAAATTCTGCCATCCATCCATCTTTAGACATAAGCATCTCCTTAGGTTCAAGAGTTTGGGTTGAATGCAAATCTAGATATATATGCTGTACCATGCAGAAACCTAGCAGTCTTCATTCAACTTAAGTTACAGATCACTAAAAAAAACAGCAAAGGAGTTACACTTTCAATGACTATCATTGTCCAGTTCTGTTACTGATAAATTGCTTTTTGATATTATGGCATATAGATGTGGTCCTGAAGTGTGTAGCCTTCAAGAATTAAAATTCTCAATGATACATGGTTTGACAATGCATTTAATGTGCATTTTTATAAAGCCACATATTTGCATCTATTATTAATTAATCATTGTATGAATATCATATAGAAATGAAGTTCACATAGATTAATTGATTTTTATACTGTCAGATATTGTATATATCAAATACCTCTAACCCACAGTAAAATACAAGAATATAAATCAGAGCATGAATAAGTGTCACTAGGACTTGAATGATTCCTCCTATATGAGCTAAAGGCATTTTCTAAATCATAAGGAAAACATTTCTAACATAAAATCTTTATATGAAAACATATGGGCTGGAATGGGGAGAGGAAAGAATCACTTTTACATATATATAGGAGTCCTTTTCCTCTGAAGGCCATATATACACTGCAACTCACTCATACACTGAAAACTTAACAAGTTACTCATAAAACTGAAAACTTACATCTGGCTAAGCTCTAAGGCCATTGTACCCACAGCGGCTTTGATCCCCCTCGGAGGTTTGGTGGGACTTTGGGAAACAGCTGTGTTGTGTAACACATCATTCTTCACTTCTCCAAATAGTATGGAATTTTAATGCCAAATTCTTTTTTTTCTATCCCACCAGCTCACTGTTTTGTCCTTCTCTTTTCTCTCCATTCACATGTTTCATGAAAAGTACTAAAAGTTTTACTCCACTCTGTCTACCACAGCTGGCACTTACTCCTGCCAGCCAGCCCAGACCCCTTCACCCCTACTGCAGCTCTGCTTCTCCACTTTAGTGGGCACTGCCCTTCACGACCAAGGAGCGGAGTGCGGATGTCCCGGACGTGCCCTCCAGACCGATAGTCTTTAGATATTGCCAACATACCCAGAGGGCAGGATGGGAAGCAGGACCCACAGCCCCAGTATACCTCCATTCAGGGTCGCAACATTCCAGCTCTGGCCTCAGATTGCACACACTGAGACCAAAGGCCTGGGATAAAATGCATTTTCCCACAGAAGAAAAGAGAAATCCATCCATAAAGAATTGGAAGAGAGGAAATATGTTGAGAAATGCAGCTGGAATATGAGTGCTTACAGACCCCACTTACAGAGATTCAATGTTGGTTTTCTTCTAAATTCCTTTAATGTGGTATTATAATTTGATCAATAAATAAGATATGTCTAAAATGTGTTCATTCTATGTCTTCCAGTTTAGGGAAATCGAGTGTCTTTGAATTGAGTGCTTACTCCATCGGGTATTTCTGGAGAAACATTTTACTTTCTTACTTTCTTTTCTCCACAGTGAAGCAGCTGCAGAGAGCTGAGGAGAGAGAGAAAGTGACCCTTTTAGCAGCATGCTGATGGTGACCTCAGCAGACACATGGATAGTGACACAGACTTTCCATGTGCCCACTGTGCACCCCCCTGCCATGTGCCCACTGTGCACCCCCCTGCCGTGTGCCCACTGTGTGCCTTCCCCTACCTACCGTGTGCCCACTGTGCACTCTCCCTTGTCATGAGCCTGCTGTGCATCCTCCATTGCCGTGTGCCAACTGTGCTCCCTCCCCTGCCGTGTGCCCACTGTGCATCCTCCTGTGCCATGTGCCCACTGTGCGCCTTCTCTTTTAGACATTTCTCTGATATATAAACTGGCTTAATCCTTCTAACAACTTTGTGTGTTCTATTACTCTTCCCATTTCTCAGAGAAAACTTGCCCAATATGACAGAGACAGCAAATAAGGAAGAGATTCAAATCCATGATGTGGCCTCTGGGCTTATATTTAAAATCAATTACTGTGGTTTTGTTTTTAGAAAAAAATCGTTTTTTCCTCTTTATAGTCAAATTTTTCCCCAAAGAAACAGGTTTCATATGCTTATAGCTGAAACACCGTTCTTTGATTCTTTCATACCCTATATACTTTTCAGGGTCTTAGTTCAGCTATTGTTTTTAGGAACATGCCATAGAATGCAGGTTCTGTGCTATCTGCCACTTTATTTCCTTTTTGTCAGCCACAGCTGTTGTTTACCTTAGTGATTTATCAAAATTTCTCATCAATGCATTTTTTTTAGAGCTATCAAACTCCTTCAAAGCCGTGCTCTTTAAAACTGGGGGAGATTGACTCCATCAAAATAGTTACAGAAGCTGATGGTAGAAAGAGTTGCTACATCTTTCTTCATGTGCTGGGTTCCTTTTCAAAGTGCCAGTTTCATTTGTACCTATAAACTTTAAAAGATACTTAGTTCGCCCAAACTTTCTGGCTGACATGAAATGGAACTCTCAGCACCTGAATTGCAATCATGGAAGATAACAGACTCACTCTGTGTGCTTTGTACCATGATTGATTTTCAGATGCTCTTCAGCAAACCACTTGCCACTTAATTGAAAAGAAAAAAAATATTCTCCATTCCTTCAGGCTACATACGGTGGAAACGTAGAGCAAAGTAGATTTTCTCCTGATTAGAAAGAATCCAAATGCATTAGAGAATAGGTATGAACAAGAGGCAACGGCTAAATACAAGCAGCCTAGTCCCTCAGGGAGTGGGGATCGTATTTTTCTGCAGCACAGTGGTTTTCCGAGTTAGGGATTGAGGAATAATATAGGATTGTTGACATTTTATTTCCTAGTAAGTACACTTACATACATACACACACATTTGCCGCAGGGGCCACCACCACCATACCACATACATGCAAATATTACCATTTATAATCTAGCCTATGAAAATTTCACTGTAAGGTTTTGATTTTCTGATTTTCCTAGGAATACAAGAAAACGTCCCTGTAGCATAGGAGTGGTCAGAAGAATGATTATTTTGTCGATCATGGACTCAAATGGATTTCCAAATTCTGCTGAGAAAAACAATTCAATACCTGGATATTACATTTTGAATATATCAGATATCCAGCTATTTGGATGTCTTTTCATTCAACAAATATTTGTTGCATTTCTATTATGTGTCAAATTTGCACACCTAAGCCAAGAAACAACAGCTTTATAAAAAAGCAGACATTACAGACTTATGTATAAGTGAAGATTACATATTGTATTCTATGTGTTCATAGTTTATTGTGCAATAAAAACATCAATCCGATGTTGAATAAAACACTGTAATGAATTTGACAGGGCTCACATTTAATATCACATCTAATTACAGTTCTTTGGCTGGAACAAGATCTTGGAGAAAATATCAGGAAAGAGAAGAGGGGAGATAGGATATTACATACCTTAGTAAGATTTAGCATAGTGAGAAATGCACTGGGGTTCTGATATTAGGGAATCCTAGCTCAAATAATCCCCCACTATTTGTCAGGAATCAAGGAGAATGTTTCAATTATATCATCTAAATCAACAAGAAAGTACAAGAAGCAACTAAATTCTAAGACAATGCTGCAGAATCTTAGATAGCTTATGAAGTATGATGCAATGCCAAGGAGACATAGAGAGACAGAGAAAGAGGAACTTGCCTTTAGTATATGTGCACATTTCACAAGAAAAAGTGTTGCATCTGCTATCAACAGATACAAATTCTGGCTCCAGATGTCTAGTGTGTAAATCAACTCCCCTCAATTTCCCTCTCTGTAAAGGTAACCTTAATCTGCCTCTCAGGGACACCATGTTAATAAAAATATCTAATAAAAAAAGTGTGAGCAAATACACACATGGGTATCAATTTGTGTTGTGCTCAGAGCTGGTGTGACAAATGGATTTCAATGTCTGTGAACGCCAATATTCCTGAGAGCAATGTACTGAGGCAGCAATTCTGGAGCTAAACAAGCTATCAAATAGCTTGAAATCTATCCCCTGCATTATCAAAACAGCACATAATCATGGAATTCATTTTCAAAGGCCAATGATGCCATTTCCATATGCAAAAGCCATATATAATTCTTTCCAAACACTTTCTATTGGTTCTGCCTTTCTACTGCTTGTAATAACTATAGCTCCTGGATGCCTTTTATTTTTATTTATATTTTATTTTATTTTATTTTGGTATCATTAATCTACAATTACAGAAAGAACATTATGTTTATTGGTTTCCTCCTTCACCAAGTCCCCCCCACATACACCTTCACAGTCACTGTCCATCTGTGTAGTAAGATGCTGTAAAATCGCTACGTGTCTTCTCTGTGTTGCACAGCCCTCCCTGTGCCCCCCACGCACTATACATGCTAATCGTAATGCCCTCTTTTCTTTTTCCCCCGCCCTTATCCCTCCCTTCCGACGCATCGTCACCAGTCCCTTTCCCTTTGGTAACTATTAGTCCATTCTTGGGATCTGTGATTCTGCTGGTGTTTTGTTCCTTCAGTTTTCCTTTGTTCTTATACTCCACAGATGAGTGAAATCATTTGGTACTTGTGTTTCTCCGCTTGGGTTATTTCACTGAGCATAATACCCTCTAGCTACATCCATGTTGTTGCGAATGGTAGGATCTGTTTTTTTCTTACGGCTGCGTAATATTCCATTGTGTATATGTACAACATCTTCTTTATCCATTCATCTACTGATGGACACTTAGGTTGCTTCCATTTATTGGCTTTTGTAAATAGTGCTGCAATAAACATAGGGGTGCATCTGTCTTTTTCAAACTGGAGTGCTGCATGCTTAGGGTAAATTCCTAGGAGTGGAATTCCTGGGTCAAATGGTATTTCCATTTTGAGCATTATGAGGAACCTCCATACTGCTTTCCGCAATGGTTGAACTAGCTTACATTCCCACCAGAAGTGTAGGAGGGTTCCACTTCTCCACAACCTCACCAACATTTGATGTTGTTTGTCTTTTCAATGATGGCGAACCTTACTGGTGTGAGGTGATAATCTCATTGCGGTTTTCATTTGCATTTCTCTGATGACAAGCGATGTGGAGCATCTTTTCATGTGTCTCTTGGCCATCTGAATTTCTTCTTTAGAGAACTGTTTTTCAGCTCCTCTGCCCATTTTTTAATTGGATTATTTGTTTTTTCTTTGTTGAGGTGTGTGAGCTCTTTATATACTTTGGACGTCAACCCTTTATCGGATCTGTCATTTTCGAATATATTCTCCCATACTGTAGGACACCGTTTTGTTCTATTGATGGTGTCCTGTGCTGAATAGAAGCTTTTCAGCTTGATATAGTCCCATTTGTTCATTTTTGCATTTGTTTCCCTTGCCCAGGGAAATATGTTCAAGAAGAGGTCACTCATGTTTATGTCTAAGAGATTTTTGCCTATGTTTTTTTCTAAGAGTTTTATGGTTTCATGACTTACATTCAAGTCTTTGATCCATTTCGAATTTACTTTTGTGTATGGAATTAGTGATCGAGTTTCATTCTCTTACATGTAGCTGTCCAATTTTGCCAGCACCATCTGTTGAAGACACTGTCATTTCCCCATTGTATGTCCACGGCCCTTTTGTCGAATATTAGTTGACCATATCTGTTTGGGTTAATGTTTGGAGTCTCTATTCTGCTCCATTGGTCTTTGGCTTTGTTCTTGTGCCAGTACCAAACTGTCCTGATTACTGTGGCTTTGTAGTAGAGCTTGAAGTTAGGGAGTGAGATCCCCACCACTTTATTCTTCCTTCTCAGGATTGCTTTAGCTATTCGGGGTCCTTGGTGTTTCCATATGAATTTTTGAACTATTTGTTCCAGTTCATTGAAGAAAGCTGTTGGTAATTTGATAGGGATTGCATCGAATCTGTATATTGCTTTGGGCAGGATGGCCATTTTGATGATATTAATTCTTCCTAGCCAAGAGCATGGGGTGAGTTTCCATTTGTTAGTGACCTCTTTAATTTCTCTTAAGTGTCTTATAGTTTTCAGGGTATAGGTCTTTCACTTCCTTGGTTAGGTTTATTCCTAGGTATTTTATTCTTTTTGATGCTATTGTGAATGGGATTGTTTTCCTCATTTGTCTTTCTATTAGTTCATTGTTAGTGTATAGGAAAGCTACAGATTTCTGTGTGTTAATTTTGTATCCTGCAACTTTGCTGAATTCCGATATTAGTCCTAGTAGTTTTGCACTGGAGTCTTTAGGGTTTTTTATGTACAATATCATGTCATCTGCAAATAGTGACAGTTTGACTTCTTTACCAATCCGGATTCCACGTATTTCTTTGTTTTGTCTGATTGCCGTGGCTAGGACCTCCAGTAACACGTTGAATAACAGTGGGGAGAGTGGGCATCCCTGTCTTGTTCCCAATCTCAGAGGAAAAGCTTTCAGCCTCTTGCTGTTCAGTATAATGGTAGCTGTGGGTTTGTCATATATGGCCTTTTTTATGTTGAGGTACTTGCCCTCTATGCCCATTTTGTTGAGAGTTTTTATCATGAATGGATGTTGAATTTTGTTGAATGCTTTTTCAGCATCTATTGAGATGATCATATGGGTTTTGTCCTTTTTGTTGATGTGGTGGATGATGTTGATGGATTTTTGAATGTTGTACCATCCTTGCATCCCTGGGATGAATCCCACTTGGTCATGGTGTATGATCCTCTTGATGTATTTTTGAATTCGGTTTGCTAATATTTTGTTGAGTATTTTTGCATCTACATTCATCAGTTTTCTTTTTTGGTGGGGTTTTGCCTGGTTTTGGTATTAGGGTGATGTTGGCTTCATAGAATGAGTTTGGGAGTATTCCCTCCTCTTCTATTTTTTGGAAAACTTTAAGGAGAATGGGTGTTATATCTTCTCTGTATGTTTGATAAAATTCCGAGTTAAATCCATCTGGCCCGGGGGTTTTGTTCTTGTGTAGGTTTTTGATTACTGCTTCAATTTCATTGCTGGTAATAGGTCTGTTTAGATATTCTGTTTCTGGGTCAGTCTTGCAAGGTTGTATTTTTCTAAGAAGTTGTCCATTTCTCCTAGGTTTTCCAGCTTGTTAGCATGTAGGTTTTCATAGCATTCTCTAATAATTCTTTGTATTTCTGTGGGGTCCGTCTTGATTTTTCATTTCTCGTTTCTAATTCTGTTGATTTGTGTTGACTCTCTTTTAATAAGTCTGGCTAGAGGCTTATCTATTTTGTTTATTTTCTTGAAGAACCAGTCTTGGTTTCATTGATTTTTTCTATTGTTTTGTTCTTCTCAATTTTATTTATTTCTTCTCTGATTTTATTATGTCCCTCCTTCTGCTGACCTTAGGCCTCATTTGTTCTTCTTTTTCCAATTTCAATAATTGTGACATTAGACTATTCATTTGGGATTGTTCTTCCTTCTTTAAATATGCCTGGATTGCTATATACTTTCCTCATAAGACTGCTTTTGCTGTATCCCACAGTAGTTGGGGCTTTGTGTTGTTGTTGTCATTTGTTTCCATATATTGGCTGGATCTCCATTTTAATTTGGTCATTGATCCATTGATTATTTAGGAGCATGTTGTTAAGCCTCCATGTGTTTGTGAGCCTTTTTTCTTTCTTTGTACAATTTATTTCTAGTTTTATACCTTTGTGGGCTGAAAAGTTGGTTGGTAGGATTTCAATCTTTTGGAATTTACTGAGGTTCTTTTTGTGGCCTAGTATGTGGTTTATTCTGGAGAACATTCCATGTGCACTTGAGGAGAATGTGTATCCTGTTGCTTTTGGATTTAGAGTTCTATAGATGTCTATTAGGTCCATCTGTTCTAGTGTGTTGTTCAGTGCCTCTGTGACCTTACTTACAGATCTGGTGGATCTGTCCTTTGGGGTGAGTGTTGTGTTAAAGTCTCCCAAAGTGAATGCATTGCATTCTATTTCCTCCTTTAATTCTGTTAGTATTTGTTTCACATATTTTGGTGCTCCTGTATTGGGTGCATATATGTTTATAATGGTTATATCCTCTTGTTGGACTGAGCCCTTTATCATTATGTAATGTCCTTCTTTATCTCTTGTTAGTTTCTTTATTTTGATGTCTATTTTGTCTGATACTAGTATTGCAACACCTGATTTTTTCTCTCTGTTGTTTGCATGAAATATCTTTCTCCAACCCTTGACTTTTAATCTGTGCATGTCTTTGGGTTTGAGGTGAGTCTCTTGTAAGTAGCATATAGATGGGTGTTGCTTTTTTATCCATTCTATTACTCTGTGTCTTTTGATTGGTGCATTCAGTCCATTTACAGTTAGGGTAATTATTGAAAGATATGTACTTATTGCCATTGCAGGCTTTAGATTTGTGGTTACCAAAGCCTCAAGGTTAGCTTGCTTACTACCTTGCTGTCTGACCTCACTCGCTTATTGAGCTGTTATAAACACAGTCTGATGATTATTTCTTTCCCATCTTTTTCCTTCTCCTCCATTCTTAATATGTTGGGTGTTTTGTTCTGTGCTCTTTTTAGGAGTGCTCCCATCTAGAGCAGTCCCTCTAAGATACTCTGTAGAGGTGGTTTGTGGGAGGCAATTTCCCTCAATTTTTGCTTCTCTGGGAATTGTTTAATCCCTCCTTCATATTTAAATGATAATTGTGCTGGATACAGTATCCTTGGTTCAAGGCCCTTCTGTTTCATTTCATTAAATATATCATGCTATTCTCTTCTGGCCTGTAGGGTTTCTGTTGAGAAGTCTGATGATAGCCTGATGGGTTTTCCTTTGTAGGTGACCTTTTTTCTCTCTCTGGCTGCCTTTAATACTCTGTCCTTGTCCTTGATCTTTGCCATTTTAATTATTATGTGTCTTGGTGTTGGCCTCTTTGGATCCCATCTCTCCTGAGTTCTGTGTGCCTCCGTAGTCTGAGCAACTATTTCCTCCCACAGTTTGGGGAAGTTCTCAGCAATTATTTCTTCAAAGACACTTTCTATCCCTTTTTCTCTCTCTTCTTCCTCTGATACCCCTATAATGCGCATATTGTTCCTTTTAGGTTAGTCACACAGTTCTCTTAATGTTGTTTCATTCCTGTAGATCCTTTTACCTCTCTCTGCATCACTTTTTATGCATTCCTGTTCTCTGGTTTCTATTCCATCAATGGCCTCTTGCATCTTATCCATTCTGCTTATAAATCCTTCCAGAGTTTGTTTCACTGCTGTAATCTCCCTCCGGACATCTGTGATCCCCCTCTGGATGTCTGTCATCTCCCTCCGGACTTCATCCCTTAGCTCTTGCATATTTCTCTGCAGCTCTGTCAGCATGTTTATGATTTTTATTTTGAATTCTTTTTCAGGGAGACTGGTCAGGTTTGCCTCAGCAAATCCTTTTTCAGGTGTAACTATCTTGATCTGGACCAGACTTTTTTGCCTTTTCATGGTGATTGCAGTGGCTGTAGGCAGGTTGCGGGTGTGTCAGCTGGGAGAAGAAAGTACTTTCCTGCTTGCTGGATGCCTTGCCCTTCTCTGCTGCCTGTGATGGCTACCTGCACTCCTGGAGCAGCCACCGGATTAATCTCCTAAGCTGCTGTGGGTGGGGTGTCCATCAGAGCAGCACAGAGCTCTGCAGGGAGTGTCAGGCATGCTAGATGTGCTCCTCCTTGCTAGGGGCAATCCTGCTGAGCAGCTGTGTGGCAGCAGCGGCGTTTGGGTCTTCCCAGGTGCCTGTGCATTGGGCTGGGATTCCGGTCAGCTGCTAGGAGTGCACCTGCTCCCTCTGGCTCCGCTGCCAGTGCGCGTGGGGCTTTTCCGCACAGGCTTCTACTGGGCTCTGGCTTTACTGCCACTGGTGTGTGGGAGCTGTGCCCGGACTGTTTGGTCACGCCCCTGAGGGCTAGCCCTGCTGTGCACAGATCTGCTTTCAGTTCCTTCTAGCGCTTCCGCCTCCGGTACGTGCTCCCACTTTTTTTGCTACTGGGCCCATGTGTTGGGGTCCGCGCCATTTGGAGGAACGACTGGCAGGCTGCCTAGTCCTGTGAGGGGCTTCCGAGCTGCACTGCCTCCATTTAGGGTGCCTAAGTTTCCCTGGTATTCCCAGCTGCCAGGACAACTTCATCCAGCTATGGAGTCCCTGTCTCTTTAAGACTTGCAGAAAGCACTTGCTTTTCTTTTGTCTCAGGGGTGCCGGTTGCAGGGACCTGCCCACAGGTTTTATTTTTCCATTTCTCTAATATCCAGCACCCTATGCACCTGTGTCTGTGTTCCAGGTGCAGATTTCTAGATCTGGTTGTTTAGCAGTCCTGGGATTTCTCTCCCACCCCATTCTGGCTCCTTTCTTCCTGCAGGGTTTTGGGGTGGGGGAGCATTCGGGTCCTGCCTGGCTGCGGCTTGTATCTTATCCCCTTTGTGTGATGCTGAGTTCTCTCAGATGTAGATGTATCCTGGCTGTGGTACTGCATCCACGGGTGTCTCTTTTAGGAATAGTTGTTTTTAATTGTATTTTCATAAATATATATGTTTTGGGGAGGAGATTTCCTCTGAACTACTCATGCCGCCATCTTCCCGTGATCCATCCCCTTTTTTTTTTAATGATGTGATATGTGATGAAACCTGATTATCTTCTATTCAGACTTACATTTCACCATTTTTTAAAATTCATCTCCTTGAGATCTAAGAAAGGGAGAGCTAACAGTGTTGCTAGGGCAACATAAGAAATGAATTCTTTTGCCTGTGAAACAGGCTGTTCCCCTGAAAAGACTGTGAGTCATGATCTTCATGTTGGACACCTAGGATAGGTAGAGAGTGACCCATCCAAAGCTTTAGCACCCTGTATTCTCAACCTCACAGCATCTATTTCTACTCCTCTTCAATCCCTCAAACAGGTAACAGTGTGCAAGAATTCCTCTGCATTTCTGCCTTCCCAACTTCTTATTGATAATTAGATTAATAATTAGCAAAACTTAGCTTACACCAGGCATCTATCAGGCACTTTACAAATATTAACTCATTTAATCCACATAGCTCATTTAAAGCACAAAATAGGAGCTATTATTATCTCCATATTACAGAAGATAGAAGTAAGAAACAGAGTATGTATTTTGCTTGAATGTACACAACTAGTACTGGAACCTGCCTCAGGGGATCTATATGTAATGTGGGCAATCACTCTGCTAGGCTGCGGCCCAAGACTTGAGGCAAGGATTTGTGAAGGATGAACAACATATTCATCTGATTATATTTTAAAGTTATTCTTTAAATTCTCTGAAGATCTTTCTATATTTTCCATTTTTCCTTAAATTTGACTTCTCAGTTTACTAAGCATATTATTTTTGATATAACTGAATGGTGTCAAATCTAGCTGAGATTGAGTTTATAGCAGATCTGTGGATAGGATGGGTTCACATGTAATTCTAGGCCTGGACACATGCACCTCCATTTCTAGGCAGCTTTTAGTATTAACATACTCTAGTGCTCTGTTAATTGGTGAAGGTCATTAAAGAATCTCTGTGCCTTAAAGCAAACTTTAAAGGACTTGTCCCAGCCTTTTGACCTGTCGGAAGCCCACCCCAGGATCCCTCCATTGCAGTTGAGTTGGTGTCTTACAAAGCGGCTGAAAGAATGTGTGTGTGCCTTCCCTAACGTCTCCCACTGCCACGTTCTCGCTTCCCCCAGACTAGGGCTCATCTGCTGGAATTAGAGGCACTGAGTAAGCCTGCAGTTTGTTTACTTCAAGCCAACTGTGATCAAAAGCCCCTAACATAGCTAAGAAGATAGCTTAGTGGAATCGACATCTGGTAGATAATACTTAAATTCCCTGCAATCCTGCTTTTACACCCTTGTAGGGTAAAATCAATCTCCCCTTTACTGGGAAAAATGCAATAAGCTATAACTTTCTCAGTGTGACTTTTTTGGTTTTAAACTTTTAAAATTATATCTCTTATTTATTTTTCACAAACATGGCTAATAACTTTTAAAGTGATTTGACACATCTTTGGACAAACTGGGTGCATGATTAAATCTGTCCATGCCTTTTTCTGATTGCTGAAACAAGCAAAAGTTTTAAGTTAAGAAACAGTATTTTAATAAAGTTTTAAAGTATGCTTTTTATTATGAAATGAAAAATATATGATAGAAAACTGAAAAGTAAAATAGTATTTGTTCCCTAATGCAGATATAAAGCTGTGTCTAAATCTGAAAATGGTAATAAAAAATAAAATATTTTACATTTATTTTTCTGAAATTAAGTGACATTCAAGGAATTTTTTTTCAACTACAAGAACTCTTCCCATTCTGAAATGAATCTGAACAAACAAAAATTATTACCATAGTAAGTCACTATTTCTGATGTGATTGTGCTAATTCAGGTGTCTTGGGGTAAGAAAGTATTTGAAACTACCAACTTGAATAATATCATATGCCTCTATTTTAGGCTTTTGGTGTAACTATATGCTGGCTGGAAAAGTTATGAATAACTAGGAAATAATACATTGGAAAGAAAACAGAGCCTTAAACAAATAAATGTGTTCTTTATTTTCTACAAAAGTTATCTTACACTCAGAATTTTACTAAGTTATATATGATGATAAAAATATATGATTTGGAGTTCAAGTTCCAAAGGGAAACAGAACAAAGCATCCTTAAGCTGTAAGTATTAAAATTAATATGGCACTAAAGGTAAATATTAGATACAAGCTATTTATACCAAATTTTATTTTTCCTTATAACCCTCAGTTATAAAATAAAGTTGGCTGAACTCCTATACCAACCTAGTATAATTTTCCTTTCCCAGGCCCATGAAGCTATCTTGGCCTATTAGCCAGGAAATAGAGAAAAATGTTTCATTCTTTCCTCAAAAACCTTCTTTCATACTCTTAATAGAAAAATATTATCTGTACACTTCCCATGTGCAGAACAACTTTCTAAGAATACATACAGGAAGCTCACACAAAATGAACACATAGTTATAGAAAGCATATTGTGCATTTGGTTGCCCTTTGTGGAGAAATAAGACTTCAGTGCAGCTTCTGAATGACAACTAAGTGACTAGCCTGGGTATTTCTCTATCAACATCCTTGCGATATTTCAATAGCTTGGAATTTTACATAGAAAATAGTGGATAACTTGGGAATAACTAGACTTATATAATGGAATGAGAACTGTACCATTTACATAATTACATTAAACATAAACAGCGGAAGCCTACTATGGCACACTACTACACCACCATCTAGTGTATGTTAGGATTCTGGTGTTAACTTGATGAAAATCTTGGTGAAACACAGTCTTATAACCAAAATACTACCTTGATTTTTGACTCTTACCTTTTGTCAACCACACTGCCCACACCTACTCCCCATATCCCAAAGGAAAGGCTATTCCCTTCTCTTAAGACCCTTGTAACTAACTGGACACATTCCTTCTCATTTGGATTACAATTGTTCCATGTCTAGATTTTAATAAAAGCCTTTCAATTGTATTTTTTTCTGTGCAGGACTTTTTTTGAATATGTCCTGAAAGCACTTGCTACTTATTGTTCAGAAATAGCATAACTTTGTTTATCAAACTCCACGGGATACCTGGCCTGTTATCTGTGTCTGCTTTTCTTTTCCCAATTGTAGGACAGGAAACAACATGTACAAAGATGTTGGATTCCTCAATACTTCTTGGATAAATCAAACACACCCTATGCACTCCCCTCCATAGCTGACCCAGTGTGTAGCTAGTGTCTGAAGCTCAGGAATCTGGTGAGAAAGATTATCATACCCTCTTGCTCATCACACTGACTCAGCTGATTTAGCTGATGATCGTACTCGTTCTTTCTTGGTGCTTTGTATATTTCACCTCAAATAAGTATTTGGTCCAACAGTATGATTTTGTCACATCGTACTTCAGTAGAGTGGAAAGCCACTACTTTCTAGGATTTTTCCAAGACCTCAGGTTTCCATCTGATGAATCCAAAAGAATTAAGCAAACTTACAAACCTCAGAGCTGCCTTCAAGGAAAATGAACAGGTATGGAAAACACAGACCTGCGCCCAAAGACACTCCATCAGTACAATGAAAGCCTAAGAAATAACTGTTGGCAGTTAAAGTGACTTGAGAGGTTACGGCCTGGACACGGAGTCAGACAGGAAGGAAGATTGGTGCAGAGCTAATGAGAAGGAAAAAAACGTGGTTAGGTTTGACTAGGGCAAATTGCAGCAAAAGTGTGGATGGCCTAGTGACATGTTTGAGAATTAATCTAATGACAATAATGGATCTTTCCTTGTTACCACTCAAAAATGATATACTAATATGTAAAATCTTCATAAATTAATCAAAACATTCCAAACCATTCCAGATACTTCCCTGTCAGGTATAGAAGGAGCAGGGTCTTACAGAGTCCTCTGATGAATAGATGACAGGCCTTGCTAAACACTAATGGCCATTCATCAAGTTCTTATTAAATGCTGTGCTCTGCAAAAGTCAACTTAAGCCAAATTACTTATTTTTATCTACTTTAATGTATCTGCCTGACAATTGTATGCAGTAGGTCTAATCCTCATTTCACAAATGAAGAGTGTGAGGTCAAGTAGATACATACCTTTTTCTGGTAGTAAGGGGTAAAGTCAGTTTTCAGATTCCATAACTCAACCTCTAGGCACCCTCCATTAATGTAATGTAAGGGCTGGACTGAAAATGTTGTTCCTGGACCTCACACCCCTAACATTACATCAGGCATTCCAAGACTGACAAAGTGAATTACGCTCAAAGAGTGCCTGTGGGTGTGAATTCACACATGTATTTATTCATGCAATTCTGTCCTAAGGGACACTGCACTGGTGAGTAGGAGGACATGCACCTGGGACTAAGGAGTCTGCTGGGAAGGAGGAACACACATGGTACGTCAGACAATGACAAGTGCCAGAAAGGGGCGCAGAGCTTGGTGAGTGCTTTTTTATAAAAGGCGGTTAGATGTAGGCTCTTCGATAAGGGAGCAGTAGTGATGGACCAGGAAAGGATTATTTGGATTTTGATGGAGCCAGAATTCCTGCTAGAGAAAACAGCAAACTTCATGGCTTTGTGAAAGCTAAATGTATTGGGGAAACAGCAACGAAGTTAGTGTAGCCATAGAAGAGTGGCACTGGAGCAGATAAATAGAACTAAATGTGGTCAGAGGGCTTTAGGGAAGATGAAAAGCCATTGCAGGAGGAGTTACAAGTCTGTCTGCAGGGAAGGGATTTTTTTTTAAAGGGGCTTTGACAACAGAAATTAATTTCTCATAATTTTGGAGGCTAGGAAGCCCTAGATTGGGGTGCCCGGATGACTGGGTTCTGGTGAGGGCTCTCCTTCTGGTTTGCAGACAGCCATCTTCTTGCTGTGTCCTGACATGGCAGAGACATAGAGAGAGGGGAGAGATGGGGGAGGGAGAAAGAGAGCCAGCCAGCTCTGGGCTCTTCCACTTATAAGACACTGATCTCATCATCACCTCCCAAAGGCCCCACCTCTGAATGTCATCACCCTGGGAATTAGAGCTTCAAGATATGATCGGAAGCGGGGCTAAAATATTCAGTCCATTGTACACGGAGAACAGAAAGAAGGTATTACAATATGCATTATAAATAGTCTAGGCAGATGAATGTGACATGGATAAAGAAATTCTGTATTAATAGTTATAAAGGTCAGAATATCCTAGGTAATCTTGATTATAGTAGGAGAGTGGAGTGGAAATACTACAGAAAAATTTTCAGCCTTTGTCCGAACCTTTGTGGAGAGAAACATAAAATTAGAGAATTAGTGTTTAAACTTTTTCAAATTCAACCCAAATAAGTTTTAGAGGAATCTCAAGTTAGCATAAAATTGACTTTGTTCACAATAGTGTCCCAAGAACATAACAAAATCACTCGTATATACACACACTAACTTTTCAGTCCATGCAATAGTGTGAATAATATGTTAGATTAGAGAATATGGTCAATGAACTGTGCTAACCAAGGGCAGGGGCTCATAGTCCAATGCTCAAATTTTGTCTACTTGACGAACTAGGACCTTAACAACTACCCAATGGTTATTTACTTATTAAGAAGACGCACAGGATTTGAGGCAGGTGTGCCCCCCCATGACCTCATAATCTCATTTTTCAGCAAATTCAGAAGGCATGTGGCTGTGTATCAGGTATCTACCTTGGAAATGTTCTTGATAGAAACTTCAGAGAATCTCAGCTAATGGAATTATTGACTGTCCTTCATGTTCATGGCTGTGAATGTGAAGCAAACACTTCCACATGGTTGAGAATTTTTTTTCCTTCAGCAGTGTGCAACTGCCAGTCTAAATGACTTGTCCCCAGGATTTGCACAGTGACCAACTTGTGTAACTTAGCAGTTGAACAGCTAATAGTGCTTATCCCTTTGTATTTCTGGTTTACTTATTAATCTTCCTAGCTAATCCATAAGCAGTTTTAAAGTTGAGACAACATAATTATTGTCTTATCTTTACTTTGGGTGTAGCAGTACTCAGTAAATAACTATAAAATATGTATATTTTTAATGATGAACATTCAAGTTCAAGTACCTAAGCAGTGTAGATATGTGCTCCTTTTAATTCATTATATATTCTTGACCTAATAACTAGGGATTGATTAGTTTCTCTAATAGACACAAACCTGTCTGAAGTATTTGAAGCTATTTGATTGCCTATATTACTGGTAAATATGTCAGAGAAATATTTTATCCTACAATGCCATATTTGTAAGCATTTCTAAATTTATACATATAATCACTAGGAATTCAGATAAGACTTGGTATGATTCTGCTATTCGATATATGCTTCATTTGATTATTATTTCTACCACTGAATAAGTAACATATCTCACATTTGTGTTGCATAATATATCTTCTGACATTTTTCAATTTCTTGAAATGAAACATCCTCATATTAACTTTTATGAGCAATTGCAGTCTGATAAATCTTTTCAAGCAGAGACACAGGCACCCAACGTACTCCATTAAGTCTCTTCAGAAGCAAAACTGATATTTATTAGTTTGACACTCATGACAACACAATTGTAGATTGTTCTCTGAAAGGAGGCTGCCTTGAAATTCGTTTGATAGTCTTGAATTCTTGTTTAAAAAAGTAAAAGGCAGTAATTAAAATGCAAGTTCTCAAATTTCAGAAATACAAAGTATACAGGACATATTGTAATTAATGATTATTTTCTAATTTTCACCCTTAGATTATTATATGAAAACCAATGTCCTTACTTTTCCCAGTAAATCCAAACTAAATATACACAAGTATCTAATTCAAAGGAAAGTGTGGTTTTTCCCCCTAAATCTCTGACACGATCACCACTTGGAAGAACTTACGTCTGCAGTCATTATAGTCAATATTGTCATGCATATGCAAGAACACTCCTAAAACAAAATCAATCCAGAGTTCTAGGCGCTGTGAAACTTTTTTCAGAAAAACCAAAGTAAAGAGAATTGTTTCCAGCAGACACAAACTTCAGAAAAATAAAGGATGCTCATCATTCTGAAGGGAAATGATGTCATTTGGAAATATTGCTCTAAGCATGTAGGAAAGCTGTTACTAAAAGCTTTCCAAAACTTGAAATTGAAAAAAAGAGTCAATATGACATTTCAGTCATGAAGATTTATTTACCTAATCACATTAGTTATTTCATTCTCTTGATAATTCAGTTATGCTTGTTATTTACTATTTTATTAGAGCCCAGGCACTGAGTATATAGTTCTTTTACCCAGTTAAAATCAACCCAGCTATTATTATTTCATTGCCCTGTAGGATATTTATCATTTTTGTATATAATCTAGCTATCTTATACTAACATTTCTTTTTTTTTCCAGTTTTATTGAGGTATAATTGAAAAACACCACTGTTTAAGTTTAAGGTGTACAATGTGATGATTGGATATACAAATTTATTATGAAATGATTGTCACATAAGTTTAGCTAAGATATCTACAGCCTCTCATATTGTGTGTGCATGTGTATGTGTGTGTTGTGTGTGTGTGTGTGTGAACAGTTAAGATTTACTCGTATAGCAAATTTCACACATACAATAAAATACTGTTAGCTATGATCACCATGCCCTATGTGAGGTTCCAAGGACTGATTCCTCCTATACCTGTATGTTTGTTCCCTTTGACAAACATCTCCCCATTTCCATCACTCCCATAGCTACTGGCAAATACCAATCTACTCTCTGTTTCTTTGAGTTTGACATTTTTAGAATCTACATATAAGTGAGATCATATGGTATATGTCTTTGTCTGACTTATTTCACTTAGCATAAAGGTTCAGCCATTTTGTCACAAACACCAGGATTTCCTTCTTTTAATGGATGAGTAATACTCCATCATATATCATTTTAGTATCCCAGCAACAATACACAAATGTCCCCTTTTCTCCTCTTCACCAACACTTTTTATTCCTTGTCTCTTTGATAATAGCCCTGCCAAGCTGCTGAGATGATATTTCATTCTGGTTTTGATTTGTGTTTGCCTGATGAATAGTGATGTTCCACATCTTCTCATGTACTTGTTAACAATTTGAATGTTTTCTTTGGAATGTCATTGAGGTCTTTTGTGCATTTTTTTAAAACGGATTGCATTTTTCTTCTTAAGCTGTATGAGTTATTTATATATTTCAGATATAAATCCCTTATCAGATATATGATTTGCAAATATTTTCCATAGGTGGCTTTTTCATTTTATTGATTGTTTATTTTACTGTACATATTTTCACTTTGATATAGCCCCACCTGTTTATTTTTGCTTTTGTTGCATGTGCTTTTGGTCATACCCAAAAATATCATTGGTAAGATCAATGTCAAGGGGTATTTTCCCTAGATTTTATTCTAGGAGTTTTACAGTTTAAGTTCTTACATTTAATTTTTTAATCCTTTTCTTAGGTAATTTTTGGGAATGGTTCAAGATAGGGATCCAGTTTCATTCTTTACTTGTAAATATCCAGTTTCCCAAATAACACTTTTTGAAGAAATTGTCCATTCCCCTTTGAGTATCTTGGATCTCTGTCCAAATTAGTTGTCTATAAATGCATGGACTCATTTCTGGAATCTCCATTCTGTTCCATTGGTCCATGTGTATGTTTTTATGCCAAATACAATACATTTTGATAATTACAGCTTTGTAAGATAGTTTGAAATTATGAAATGTGATACCTCTAGTTTTGTTCTTTTTTCTCAAGATTGTTTTGGCTATTTTGGGATTTTGTGGTTCCATATGAATTTCAGAATAATTTTTTTCTATTTCTGTGAAAAAGTCCATTAGAATTTTGATGGGTGTTGCCTTGAATATATAGATGGTTCTGCTTAGAACTGACATCTTAGCAATATTAATTCTTCTTATCCATGAACACAGGGTAACTCTATTTATTTGTGTCTTCTTCAATTTCTCTCATTAGTGTCTTATGGTTTTCAGTGAACAGATCTTTCACTTCTTAAGGGGTCCCTCCTCAATTTCTTTCAGTACTTCTTTCTTTATCTTTGATTTGCTGTATTTTGAATATTATATGCCTAAGCATATTGCTTCAAATATTACTTCTACTCTTTTCTTCTCCTTGTGATATTCCCACCATACATCGTTACACCTTCAGTAACTGTTCCACAGAACTTGGATATTTTGTTCCTTTACTTAATTCATATTTTTCCTCCTTTGCCCTTTAGTTTTGAAATTTTCTATTTATAAATCCTCAAGCTCGGGGATTATCTCCTCAGTCATTGTCCTGTTAAATAATGAGCCCCTCAAAGTTGCTCCTGGTTTCTGTTACAACATTTCTTTTTTGTTTTTCCTAGAAATTCCCATCTCTCTGCTTACAGTAGCCATCTGATAATGCATGTTGTGCACATTTTCCATTATGTCCCTTGACATATTGATCATAGTTGTTTGAAATTCACTGTGCGGTAATTCCAACATTCTTGCCATATCTGAGTCTGATTCTGATGCTTATTCAGTCTTCAAACTGTGTCTTTGCCTGTAAGTATGAGTTGTAATATTTTGTTGAAAACTATACATAATGCATTGGGTTAAAGGAAGTGCACTGAATAGTCTTTTGTGAGGTGGTGGGAAGGTGTATGGAGAGGAGCAGAGTTAACCCTGTATGAGGTCTCAGTAGTTAGTAAGCCTGTGCCCCTGGGTGGTGAACACACAGTACCACTCAGTCCCCTTCCCTACCTTTGGGAACAAAATGGCTTTGGGAGGCTAGAGTAACTGGAGTTGAGTATTTCCCTTTCCACAAGTAGTTAGGCTCTGATAAAACCCTGATAGCTTAGGTTCTGGTAAAATACTTTATTTTTAGGGGGTCCTTTTTATGAAGAATGAAATATCCTGGCATACTTCAAACTACTTACTTTTCTGTTTTCTGTGTCTAAAGCCCAAGAGGATTTTCTTTTTAATATTTGGCATGAATACCTGGTAGAGCTCCAGGAAATAAAATTCACTAAACTCTCAGACTTGTCCACACTGATCCTCCAGCCATTTGTCAGTCATGGTTTTCCTACTCCAGCACTGGTGCCACAGGTTTCTGTTTGTGGGTTGCATTTCTGCTCTGCTAAGTTGTGCATTCTCAGTACTAGCCTGTCTATCTCTCTAATTTTAGGGGCAGTTATTTGTTTTGTGACTTCATTTCTCTGATGCATCTCAGAAGAGTTGTTCATGTTTCTGTATGTTGAGTTTTTCCTTGTTAGGATGGAGTGAAGAATTCCAAGCTTTTATGCTGGCAGGAAACTGGAAGCACTGAAAAGCTTTTTATTTTTAGAAATAAAACACAAATATGATGTAGAATTCCATCAACATTTATATTTTGATCATATTATATAAAGAAAGCTAATATTAAGACAGGAAAGAAGTAAAAATTCTAAAATGGGCAAAACTAATTTTGTTCTATTAAAAATCACTAATAAGCAATAGTAGCAATATAGATTACAAACCTGTAGGCAGTTTAATCATTTAGAATGAGAAAAACAATGGAGCTAGACTTCTGGGATGATGGAGTGAGGATGTTATTGATTCCTCTACCCAACAAAAACAAAGATAATATTAGGATAACTACTATTTCTGAACTCTGGAATTTACCCCAAATCACAGAACAAACTAAAAAGCATTCATTCAAGAAAAGTCACTGAACTTTGGTAAGAACTATAGGGCCGATAGTATTTTAACTTGAGCTGCTTACAAATTTCCACCTTCAGCACCATGGCTGTTATAAACATGAAAATAGGGAATCTGTTCTGGAAATCTTCATAAAGCCCCAAACCCAAAGACCTGTGAAAATTTTGATAATATTTACAGCATCTCCCTGGAGAAATGCTATTCCCAGGGCATTGTCACTGTTTTTCATGATTCAGATCTAAACTCCAGGGAAAATCCCTTTCCCAGGGTTGTTAATAAATCATAGCAATCAGCTGGCATTTATAATGTCACAGTTTTCTAAATTCTTGTTGGGGAAAATAAGAGACCAACAAAAGTTTAAATAGAAAACCTTGAGAATAAGAACTAGGTAGCTGTGGTGATGTGGAAGTGCCTCAACATATTCCTGGACTTAAAAGGCTATTCTTATGGACTGAACTCTTTTCCCCTAAAATTCATGTTTAAGCCATAACCCCCAATGTGACTATATTTGAAGATAGACCCCTATCTTCAAATTAATCTCATTGATAATTAATCTAATTGAGGTCATAAGGGTAGAGGCTTAGTTTTACAGGGTTAGTGTCCTTATATAATAAGATCGCCAAAGATCTTTTTTCTACACATGCATAGAGGAGAGGCTATGAGAAGACACAGCTAGAAGGTGGCTGTCTGCAAGCCCAGGAGAGCGCTCATCAGAAGTCAGATTTACCAGCTTGTTGGTCATTGACTTCTAGCCTCCAGGATTGAGGAAATAAATGTCTGTGAATTATGCCCCATAGTCTTTTGCATTTGATGATGGCAGCCTGAAATGGCTTATACTCCGCATAAGCCAGGCCATGTATATGCCCAAGAAAGATCAGATGTCAGCCCTGGTAACTCACCTGTGGCTGACCTTGAAGGCCTGTACTAATAGGTAGTGGAAAGTAAGTCTGATTTACACTCATTCCAAAGTTTGAAGCTGTGCCTGCAACCACAATCCCCCTAACCCTAACTGGGTTAGGGTATTTAAGGAACTCTTTTGAGTCATCATTGGCTAATCATTAAATCACAATCAATGAGGGGCAGCTCTTTAAGAAACCATTATAAAGACATTTTAAGAGTAAAAATGATCAGAGAACTCAGTAGCTGCATACAGGATCAAAAACAGAATATACAGCACCATTTAGGAAATTTGTGAAATAAACAAGAAGAACAAGAGGAAAAAATGTATCAGGAACAAGCTCTGTGGGAGAGTGAAAACTAATTACAGAATTGCAATGATATGTTATCTAACATCCCCACTTTTCAACCAAAAATTATGAGACATTTAATTAAAACAAAACAAACCAAGTAATGAACAAAATCAGGAAAACTGTTTTGATAGCTTATAAAGATAATGTGTAAAACTGTGTTGGTGGGTTTATAATGCATAGAGACATAATCTGTAGGATAATAATAACACAAAGAAGAGAGAGCCATGTTGGAGCAAAGTTTCTGTGTACTATTTTAACCAAATAAGCATTAATCAGGAATAGATTATTTTGGGTTAAGATACACATTATAATATTCAGAGAAGCCAGTAAGAAAATAATCAAGATAATACATATTTTTGAAATTCATTTAAGTTGAATACAAGGTAATATAAAAAAAGACACCAGTAGGGGGACACTATGGTGGAAGCTGAGGAGGTGACAGTGGAGACCTGGAAAGTGTGCCCTCTCTCCCTAAACTGGTTAATAGTGGCATGGAAGATCCATTTGAAATCAGGAGATAGGATTAAAGATGGCAGTGTGAGAAGTGAGAAAGAGGCTTCCTCCTAAAACCACATATAATGTGAAAATATAATTAAAACAACTAATCTTGAAAGAGCAACAGGAAAGAGGACTGCACCAAACTGCATATACCTGGAGAAAAAAATAAACCTAACAGAACAGGGTAACATACCAAAGCTGTGGCCTGGCAGGACCCAAGCCCTTCCCCTACCCCACCTTACCAGTGGGAAGAAGAGAAACAAAGTGGGGAGGGAATAGAGGCCTGGGATTGCTGAACACCTAGCTCTGGAAATCTCTGGGAGCACAAACTTACATTTCATGGTGCTTTAATGGTACTCTCATGAATAGGGGGTTGGAAAGCTAAGACAGGGAGAATTCCTGGAGAGACTGAGATTCCACCACTTGTGGAAACCAAGGATCCATATGTGGCTGCTCCAGGACAAAAGAAAGGTGGGCAGTCTGAGAGATTACCTAACAGCAAGAGGGCTGCTAAAGGGACAAGGACTACAGAGAAATTACTGCACAGGAGAAAGGACAGGTAGAAAAATTGTCTGGGTGCACTCTGTACAGCAGGTTGGGAACTTTCATGATCTTCAGGCACTCTAGCTCCCTGGATGGCTACACAGCTCCAAGGAGCACCCCTGTGATATTCAACCTACTGCACATTTCTTCCAGCCAACCGCACCTGGATCACAGAATGGCAAACCCTACCCTGGTGTTAGGCCATCCAGAGGGAAGCCCCATCTACAGCAACTACAAACACAAAGCATAGAGGCTTATACATGTAAGCTTAGTCCACTGGTTCTGGCAGTGGAGACAGGCATAGCAGCTGGGAAGCAGGAAACAGCTCTTTCCTCCCCCCAGGCACCATTACCATTCCCCTGAGATGCCTGACACTGATTCAGGGGCTGAGCAGCTCTAGAGAGTAGAGTTTCTGGGCACTAGAGGGTGCCATATACAAATATGAAATGCCAAAGGAACCTGGTCTAGAGTAAAATTATGAATACAACACCTGAGAAAGATTCAAATGAAATCGACTGCATGAATCTTCCTGAAAGGGATTTCAAAATAAAAATAATTAACATGCTCATGGAGGTACAGAAAATTATTCAAAACTCAGGAATGAATTATGGAACACAGTATCAGAAATGAAACATACAATGGAAAGTTTTAAAAGCATATTAGATACAGTGGAGGAAATGGTAAATGAAATAGAGACTAAGAAGAGGAACACAAAGAAGCTGAGGCACAGAGAGAAAAAAGTATCTCTAAGAATGAAAGAATATTGAGAGAACTGTGACCAATCCAAATAGAACAATATTCACATTATAGGGGTACCAGAAGAAGAGGAGAGAGAAAAAGAGATAGAAAGTGTCATTGAGGAGATAATTGCTGAAAACTTCTCCAATCTGGGGAAGGACATAGTCTCTCAGGCCATGAAGTGCACAGATCCCAACACAGGGGAAACAAGGAAGGCAATACCAAAACATGTAGTAACTAAATGGCAAAGATCAAGAGTAAGAACAGACTATTAAAAGCAGACAGAGAGAGAAATAATATATCATACAAAGGAAAACCCATCAGGCTATCATCAGACTTCTCAGCAGAAATTTTAAAAGACAGAGGAAGTGGCATGATGTATTTAATGTAAAGAAGCAGAAGGGCCTCGAAACAAGAATACTTTATCCAGCAAGACTATCATTTAAATTTGAAGGAGGGATTAAACAATTCCCAGATAAGCAAAAGCTGAGAGAATTTACCTCCCACAAACCACCTCTACAATGTGTATTGGAGAGACTGCTATAGATGGAAGTGATTCTAAGGTATAATAGCTATCACCAGGGGCAATAAAACCACAGTAAAGAAAGTAAAACAGTTCATTAATAAGCAAATCAAAATTAAATTAACTATCCCCAAAGTCAATCAAGGGATTGATAAAGAGTACAGAATATGATACCTAATATATAATGAATGGAGAAGGAAGAAAAGAGGAGAAAAAAAGAACCTTCAGATTATGTTTGTAATAGCGTATTAAGTGAGATAAGTTAGACTCTTAGATAGTAAGGAAGTTGACATTGAACCTTTGGTCACCACGAATCTAAAGTCTGCAATGGCAAAAAATACATACATATTGATAATCACCCTAAATGTAAATGGTATGAATGCACCAATCAATAGACATAGAGTCACTGAATGGATAAAAAAACAAGATCCATCTATATGCTGCCTATAAGAGATTCACTTTAAACACAACAACATACACAGACTTAAAGTAGAGGGATGGAAAAATATATTTCATGCAACTAATAGGGAGAAAAGAGCAGGAGTTGCAGTACTTGTATCAGACAAAATAGACTTCAAAACAAACAAAGTCACAAGAAACAAAGAAGGACATTGCATAATGATAAAGGGGTCAATCCAACAAGAAGATATAACCATTATAAATATCTATGCCTCCAACACAGGAGCACCTACATATGTGAAATATGTACTAAAAGAATTAAAGGGGGAAATAAATGCAATAGATTCATTCTAGACTTTAACATTTCACCACTCCAAAGGACAGATCAACCAGACAGAAAATAAGTAAAGAGACAGAGGCACTGAACAATGCATTAGAACAGATGGACCTAAAAGACATCTACAGAACTCTACACCCAAAAGCAGCAGAATGCACACTCTTCTCAAATGCACATGAAACATTTTCAAGAATAGATCATATACCAGGCCACAAAAAAAGCCTCAATAAATTAAAAAAGATTGAAATTGTACCAACCAGTTTCTCAGACCACAAAAGTATGAACTAAGAAATAAATTATGCAAAGAAACTGAAAAATCCCACAAACACCTGTAGGCTTAATAATGTGCTCCTAAATAACCAATGGATCAATGACCAAATAAAAACAGAGATCAAGCAATATATGGAGACAAATGACAATAATTCAACACCACAAAATCTGTGGGATGCAGTGAAGGCTGTGCTAAAGGAAAGTATATTGTAATACAGGCCTACCTCAAGAAAAAAAAACTATCCTACATGAACAGTCTAAACTCACAATTAATGAAAATAGAAAAAGAAGAACAAATGAGGCACAAAGTCAGTAGAAGGAGGGACATAATGAAGATTAGAGCAGAAATAAATAAAATTGAGAAGAATAAAACAATAGAAAGAATCAATGAAAGCAAGAGCTGGTTCTTTGAGAAAATAAACAAAATAGATAAATCCCTACCCAAACTTACCAAGGAAAAAAGAAAGTCTACTCACATAAGCAGAATCAGAAACAGGAAAGGAAAAATCACTACAGAAACCACATAAATACAAAGAATTATTATACAAAACTATGAGAACTTAGATGCTAATAAACTGGATAACCTAGGGGAAATGGACAACTTTATAGAGAAATCTGTGACATTCCTATACTAACAATGAACTAACAGAAAGAGAAATCAAGAAAACAATTCCATTCACAGTTGCATCAAAAACTTTCCAAGGCTGACCCAGAAAGAAACAGAAAATCTGAACAGACCAATTACCAGGAACAAAATTGAATTGGTAATCAAAAAACTACCTAAGAACAAAACTCCTGAGCCTGCTGAATTTATCAAATATTTAGTAGCAAACCAAATTCAAACATACATCAAAAAGATCATCCGCCATGACAAATAGGATTTATTCAAGGGATGCAAGGATGGTACAACATTAGAAAATTCATCAACATCATCCACCACATCCACAAAAAGAGGGACAATAACCATATGATCATCTCCATAGATGTCGGAAAAACATGTGACAAAATTCAATATTCATTCGTGATAAAAACTCTCAACAAAATAGGTGTAGAGTGCAAGTACCTCAACATAATAAAGACCATATATGACAAACCCACAGCCAACATCATACTTAACAGCGAGAAGCTGAAAGCTTTTCCTTTAAGATTGGGAACAAGACAGGGTTACCCACACTCCCTACTTCTTTTCAACAGAGTACTGGAGGTCCTTGCCATGGCAATCAGGCAACACAAAGAAATAAAAGGCATCCAGATTGGCAAAGAAGAAGTTAAGCTCCCCTGTTTGCAGATGACATGATATTGTACATTAAAAACCTTAAAGAATCCATTCCAAGACTACTAGATCTAATATCTGAATTCAGCAAAGTTGCAGGATACAAAATTAATACACAGAAATCTGTGACATTCCTATACTAACAATGAACTAACAGAAAGAGAAATCAAGAAAACAATTCCATTCACAGTTGCATCAAAAAGAATAAAATACCTAGGAATAAACCTAGCCAAGGAAGTGAAAGACCTATACCCTGAAAACTACAGGACCCTCTTGAGAGAAATTAAAGAAGATACCAATAAAGGGAAACACATCCTGTGCTCATGGATAGGAAGAATTAATATGGTCAAAATGGCCACCCTGCCTAATGTAATCTACAGATTCAATGCAATTCCTATCAAAATACATACAGCATTCTTCAATGAACTAGAGAAGTAGTTCTAAAATTCATATGGAAACACAAAAGACCCCGAATAGCCAAAGAGATCCTGGGAAGGAAGAATAAAGCATGAGGAATTATGTTCCCCAACGTCAAGCTCTACTACAAAGCCACAGTAATCAAGCCAATTTGGTACTGGCATAAGAACAGACCCATAGACCAATGGAACAGACTAGAGAGACCTTACATAAACCCAACCATTTATGGTCAATTAATATATGATAAGGGAGCCATGGACATACAATAGGGAAATGACAACTTCTTCAGCAGTTGGTACTAGAAAAACTGGACAGCTACATGCAAGATAATGAAACTGGATTATTGTTTAACCCCATACACAAAAGTAAACTCAAAATGGATCAAAGACCTAAATGTAAGTCATGAAACCATGAAATTCTTAGAAGATAACATAGGCAAAAATCTCTTCAATATAAACGTGAGCAACTTTGTCATGAACGCATCTCCTTGAGCAAGGGAAACAAAAGCAAAAATAAACATATGGGACTACATCAAACTTAAAAGTTTCTGTATGGCAAAGGTCACCATCAACAAAACAAAAAGACATCCTACAGTATGAAAGAATATTTTCATAAATGACATATCTGACAAGGGGTTAATATACAAAATATATAAAGAACTCACATGCCTCAACACCCAAATAGCAAATAACCAGATTAAAAAGTGGGCAGAGGACAGGAAGAGACAGTTCTCCAAAGAAGAAATTCAGATGCCAACTGACACATGAAAAGATGATCCACATCACTAAATCATCACGGAAATGCAAATTAAAGTCACAATGAGATATCACCTCACACCAGTAAGGATAGACAGCATCAAAAAGACTAATAACAACAAATGCTGGCGAAGATGCAGAGAAAGGGGAACCCTCCTACACTGCTGGTGGGAATGTAAGCTAGTTCCACCATTGTGGAAAGCAGTATGGAGGTTCCTCAAAAAACTAAAAATAGAAATACCATTTGGTGCTCGCTTCGGCAGCACATATACTAAAATTGGAATGATACAGAGAAGATTAGCATGGCCCCTGCGCAAGGATGACACGCGTTCCATATTTAAAAAAAAAAGAAATACCATTTGGCCTGGGAATCCCACTCATTGGAATTTACCCAAAGAATACAACTTCTCAGATTCAAAAACATATATGCACCCCTGTGTTTATCACATCACTATTTATAATAGCCAAGATATGGAAGCAAATTAAATTTCCATCAGCAGATGAATGGATAAAGAAGATATGGTACATATACACAATGGAGTTCTATTCAGCCATAAGAAAGAAACAAATCCTACCATTTGCAACAACATGGATGGAGCTGGAGGATATTATGCTCTGTGAAATAAGCCAGGTGGAGAAAAACAAGTGCCAAACGATTTCCCTCATTTGTGGAGTATACTATGATGCAAAACTGAAGAAACAAAATAGAAGCAGACTCACAGACTCCTGGAAGTAACTAGTGGTTACCAAAGGGGAGGGCTGTAGGAGGGCGGGTGAGTAGGGAGGGAGAAGGGGATTGAGGGGCATTATGTTTAGTACACATGGTGTTAAGGGTCATCATGGAGAAAACGTAGCACAAGAAGGCAAACCGTGAATCTGTGGCATCTTACTACACTGATGGACAGTGACTGCATTGGGTTATGGGTGGTGACTTGATAATATGGGTAAATTTAGTAATCACAATGTTTTTTCATGTGAAACCTTTATAAAGTGTATATCAGTAATACCTTAATAAAGAAATTTTGAAAATAAATAAAATTTAAAAAGACAGCAATAATGAAGAAATAGAGAAAAACACAAAACATAAGGCATACAAAAAGCAAATAGCAAAATCCAACCATGCCAATAATTAGTCTAAATAAATATATTGAATACTCCAAATCAAACACAATCTAATGATGGGATTAAAAAACAGAATACAACTACAGACTGTATACAGAAGAGGTATTTAGTATCAGAAAGAATAAAGTACTCATAAATAAATTTAATAAATGAAATGTGGTTTGTAAAATGAGAAATAATTTTGAAAAATAAGTTCTGAAGGAAACTGAAGTACCCAAATAAATGAAGAGGTATTCCATATTCTTTCTTCAGAAAACTCAATATTGTTAAGATGTTATTTCAGCCAAATTGATCTGTAGATTCAATAAATAGAATTCAGCAAATGTAGATTAAGTCTATAGGACTTACACCAAAAATATCTATAACAATTCCTACAAACCCTTTGGAGAAGCCATGATGCATGATCCTAAATTTATTTAGAAATGCAAAAGATCCAGAGAACATAAAATAATTTTTGAAAATTAATAGACTATTTTTTAAAGCAGCCTTAGGTTCACAGTAAAATTGAGCTGTTAGTACAGAGAGTTCTCATATGTCCCATCTTCCCCCCTACATTATAACATTTTGCATCACAGTAGTACCTTCGTACATTTCTTACAGTCAATAAATCTACATTGACACATCATAACCACACTGAGCCCATAGTTTACATTAGGATATGCTCTTGGTGTATATTCTATAGGTTTTGGTAAATGTATAATGACATTTAGGCACCACTATGGTGTCATACAGAATAATTTCACTGCCCTAAAAATGTCTGTGCTCTTCCCTAACCTTTTCACTTTTTATGTACTTTTACTTTTAATGTCATATAGTTGGAATCATACACTATGTGGCCTTTTCAGACTGTTTTCCTTTATTTAGTAATATGTACTTAAGGTTCTTCTTTTTTTTTATGGCTGAATAGCTCATTTATTTTTATCACTGAATAATACTCCATTGTCTGGATGTACCACAGTTTACTTATCCATTAACTTGATGAAGCTTATCTTAGTTGCTTCCAAGTTTTGACATTTATGAATAAAGCTTCTATAAATATCCAAATGCAGGTTTTTTTTATGGGTGGACCTAATATTTCAACTCCTTTGAATAAATACAAAAGAGCATGATTGTTGGATAATATGGTAAGACTATGTTTAGTTTTATAAGAAACTGACACACTTTCATCCTCAGTTTCTGCACCATTTTTCATCCTCACCAGTAGTATATGAAAGTTCCTTCTGTTCCACATCCTCAACAGCATTTGGCATTGGCAGTGTTTTGAATTTTTATCACTTTTATTAGTATATAGTGACCTCTCATTGTTGTTTTAATTTGCAGTTTCCTAGTGACATAAGATGCTGACATATTATTAATCAACATATGTTTTAATTTTTAAAATGTCTGAGGACTTTCACTCCCCAATTATGAAATACTATATGGCTATACAAAACTTGCACACAGATGTTCTTAAAGGAATTATTTATAATATTCAAAAAATGTAAACATCACAAATATTCATAAACTAGTGAATGTTTATCAATACAATGGAAAGGCATAAAGCAATAAAAAAAGACATTTTACTGATACATATACCACATGAATAGATCTCTAAAGTATTATGCTAATTGGAAAAAGCAAAACACAAGAGACCATGTTGTATGATCTCATTTATTTGAAGTGTCCAGAAAAGGCAGATCTGTAGGCACAAAAAAACACACTACTGTCTGAGTTAGGCAGAGCATAAAGATTGGAATTAGCTGTAAATCACACTAAGGGATATTTTTGTTTAAAGGAGATATTCTAATACTGGTTAATTGCAATGGCTCTACAACGTGATACCTCTTCTAAAACTCATAGAATTGAACACTTGAATTAGGTAAATGTGTCTCATTAAAACATTTTTCACATTAGCCAAGATATGGAAATGACCTGTCTGTTGAGGATGAATGGATAAAGAAAATGGTATGTGTGTGTGTGTGTGTGTGTGTGTGTGTGTGTGTGTGTGTGTGTGTGTGTGGAAATCCTGCCATTTGTGACAATGGAGATAAAACTGGAGGGCATTATGCTAAGTGAAATAAGCCACAGAAAGACAAATGCTGTACGATCTCACTTTTATGTAGAATCAAAAAAGTTGAACTCATAAAACCAGAGAGTAGAATGGTGGTAAGCAGGGCCTGGAGAGTGTGGGATATGAGGAGATGCTAATCAAAGGACACAATGTTTCAGTTACATAGGATGAATAAGTTCCAGAGATCTAATATAAAGCATTGTACCCATAGTTATAATATTGCACCGTATACTTGAAAATTGCTAAATGAGTAGCAACACACACATACACAAGAACGCACACATGGCAGCTTTGTGAAGTGATGGGTATGTTAATTAGCTTGATTGTGGTAATCATTTCACAATGTGTTCATATATTAAAACATCAGGTTCTTTGCCTCAAATATGTACATATCACATGAAAATACAGCAAATGTAACTAATCCTGAAAGACTAAACAGAAAGAAAACTGCAACAGACATCCTGCATCTGGGGGGAAGAGAAAAGACCTCACAGAAAAGGGTAAAGTGTCAGAGCCACAATCCAGCGGGATCCAAGGGCACCTGCACCCCAGCTCACTAATGGGAGGAATAGAAACAGAGCAGGGAGGCAGAAGAAGCCCAGTACTGCTAAACACCCATCCCTGGAGATCTGCTCCAGGAGTACAAACCATCATTACATGGTGCTCTGGAGATTAGTGGGGTTGGGAAGCAAAGACAGGCAGAATACTCAGACAGACTGAGATTCCAGTCACTTGTGGAGAATGGGTAGCCACAACAGTCCACTCAGGGACAAAAGAAAGGAAGGCACCTTGAAAGACATCCCAACAGCAAAAGGGCAGAAAAAGGGGCAAGGATTACACAGAGCTTGCTGCTCAGGAGAAAGTACAGGTGGACAAATTCATCCCACTATGCTCAGTTCAGCAAGTTAGGAACTTTCAGGAGATTCTGGTGCTCCATTCCTCTGCCTGGCAATGCATCACAGAGGCCCCCATCATGATACGCAGCCTGCCACTCCTTCCTCCCAGCAGGCACCAGTCAACTTCCCTGGTGCCACCACCTCATGCCACAAGAATCAGAGAAAGGCCCCACCTACAGCAGACACAGTGTAATGCAGAGGATCCTCGCTGCATACACAGCTCAGAGGCCCTGGTAGTGGAGGCAGGCACTGCAGCCAGGAAGCAAGAAAGAGCCCTTTCCTCCTGGCAGGCATCAGTGCCTCTTGCCTATGATCCATGCCATTGATCCAGGTGCTGGGCAGCTCCTGAAAGTAGAGTTTCTGGGTACTAGAAGGTGCTGTCCACACAAAGTTGTTATTCCATAATAATCTTTAGAAATAAGAAATGGCAAAAGAATTTTGTACAGACCAAAAAAATTCCTCAAAAACCAGAAAGAGGGCTAAGCATAACTGAAATCACCAATTTTATTGATAAAGATTTCAAACTAAGAATCATAAACATGTTCACAGAGCTCCAGAAATCTAATCAAGATCTCAGCAATTAGTTCAAGAAAGAGATAGAAACTTTGAAAAATACAGTGTCTAAAATGAAACATGCGATGGAGGAAATTCAAAACAGATTAGATGAGGTGGAGGGGAGGGTAAATGAAACAAATTAGAGAACAGGAATACAAAGAAGCTGATGCACAGAGAGAAAAAAAAGATATCTAGGAATGAAAAAAGATTAAGAAAGTTGTGTGAGCAATCCAAACGGACAATATTGCATTATAGGGGGTACCAGAGGAACAGAGAGAAAAGTGGACAGAAAGTGTCTTTGAAGAAATAATTGGTCAAAGCTTCCCCAATCTGGGGAATGAAATAGTCTTTCAGGCCATGGAAGTGCACAGATCTCCCAACACAAGGGACCCAAGGAAGACAACACCAAAACATATAATAATTACAATGGCAAAGATCAAGGACAAGGACAAAGTACTAAAAGCAGCCAGAGAGAGAAAAAAGATCACATACAAAGGAAAACCCATCAGACTATCATCAGATTTCTCAGAAGAAACAGTACAGACCAGAAAGGAATGGCATTATATATTTAATGAAATGAAACAGAAGGCCCTTGAACCAAGAACAGTCTACCTGGTAAAATTATCATTTAAATTTGAAGCAGGGATTAAACAATTTTAAGATAAGCAAAAGTTGAGGGAATTTACCTCCTACAAACCATCTCTACAGTGTATTTTGGAGGGATTGTGATAGTTCGAAGTGGTCCTAAGGTGAAGTAGTTGACCAGAAAAAAATAAAACCACAATAAAGGAGGTAGACAAATTGATTACTAAGTAAATGCAAAATTAAATCAATTACCCACAAAGTTAGTTAGGGATACACCAAAAGTACAGAATATGAAACCTCAAATATAGAGTGGAGGAGGAAGAAAAAGATGGGGAAAAAACACATTAGCCTGTGTTTGAAATAATGTAATAAGCTGTTTAAGTTAGACTGTTAGATAGTAAAAATGCTGCCCTTGAACCTTTGGTAATCATGAATTCAAAACCTGCAAAGGCAATAATTACATATCTTTCAATAATCACCTTATATGTAAATGGACTGAACACACCAATCAAAAGACATAGAGTTATGGAATGGATAAAAAAGCAAGACCCATCTATATGCTGCTTACAAGAGACTCCCTTCAATCCCAAAGACATACACAGACTAAAAGTGAAGGGATGAAGAAAGGTATCTCATGAGAATAATAGGGAGAAAAAAGCAGGAGTTACAATACTTGTATCAGACAAAACAGACTTCAAAACAAAGATAGTAGCAAGAGACAAAGAAGGACATTACATAATGATAAAGGGGCCAGTCCAACATTATAAATATCTATGCACCCAATATAAGAGCACCTACAAATGTGAAACAAATACTAACAAAATTAAAGTGGGAAATAGAATGAAATGCATTCATTTTTGGAGACTTCAGCACACTACTCACTCCAAAGGACAGATCAGCCATATAGAAACTAAGTAGGGAGACAGAGGCACTGAACAACACATTAGAACTGATGGACCTAATGGGTATCTACAGAACATTCCCCCTACAAGCAACAGGATACACATTCTTCTCAAGTGCACATGGAACATTTTAAAGAATAGATCACATGCTAGGACACAAATAGAGACTTGATAAATTCAGAAGGAATGAAATTGTACCAACCAGCTTCTCAGACCACAAACATATAAGACTAGAAATAAATTGTGCAAAGGAAAAAAAGGCCCACAAAAACATGGAGTCTTACCAACATGCCTCTAAAAAATTAATGGTTCAATGACCAAACAAAAACAGAGATCAAGCAATATATGGAGACAAATGAAAGCAAAAGCTCAACATGCCAACTCCTGTAGGATGCAGTGAATTCACTTCTAAGAGGAAAGTTTTTAGCAATACAGGCTTATCTCAGGAGAGAAGAACAATCCAAAATGAACAGTCTAAACTCACAAGTAATGAAACTAGAAAAAGAAGAATAAATGAGGCAAAAAGTCAGTAGAAGGAGGGACATAATAAAGATTAGAACAGAAAGAAATAAAACTAAGAATAAAACAATAGAAAGAATCAATGGAACCATAAAGTTCTTCTTTAAGAAAATAAACAAAATAGATAAACCACTCACCAGATTTATGAAGAAAGAAAGAGAGTGTACAAACACAAACAGAATCAAAAAATAGAAAGGAAAAAACCACAATGAACACCACAGAAATACAAAGAATTATCAGAATATTATGAAAATTTATAGACCAACACATTGGACAGTCTAGGAAAAATGTACAACTTTCTAGAAAAATACATCTTTCCAAGGCTGACCCAGGAAGAAACAGAGAATCTATGCAAACTGATTACCAGCAATGAAATAGATTGGTAATCTCCTGGACAAAGAACAAAACTCCTGGACCAGATGGCTTCACTGCTGAATTTTATCAAACATTTAAAGAAGATCCATCCTCCTTAAAGTTTTCCATAAAGTAGAATAGGAGGGAATACTTCCAAACTCATTCTATGAGGACAGCATCACTCTACTACCAAAATCAGGCAGAGACACCACAAAAAAGAAAATTACTGACCAATATCCCTCTGAACACATTTGCAAAAATACTCAACAAAATATTAGCAAAATGAATTCAAAAATACATCTAAAAGATCATCCATCATGACCAAGTAGGATTTATTCCAAAGATGCAAGGATGGTACAGTATTTGAAAATCCATCAACATCATCCAGCACATCAACAAAAAGAATGACAAAAATCACATGATCATCTCCAAGGATGCTGAAAAAAAATTCAATAAAATTCAACATCCATTCATGATAAAAACTCAAAAAATGGGTATGGAGGGCAAGTACCTCAAAATAATAAAGGCCATGTATGACAAAACTACAGCCAACATCATATTCAAGTGAGAAGCTGAAAGCTTTTCCTTTACTATTGAGAACAAGACAAGGATGCCCACTCTCATCACTTTTATTCAGCATAGTACTGGAGGTCCTAGCCATGGCAATCAGACAACACAAAAAATTAACAAGCATTCAGATTGGTAAGGAAGAAGTTAAACTGTCACTGTTTGCAGATGACATTATATTATACATTAAAAGCTCTAAAGAATCCACCCCAAAACTATTACTTATATCTAAATTCAGCAAAGTTGCAGGATACACAATTAATACACAGAAATCTGTTGCATTTCTATACGCTAACAATGAACTAGCAGAAAGAGTCAGGAAAGTCCATTCACAGTTGCATCAAAAAGAATAAAATACCTAGGAATAAACCTAACCAAGGATATGAAAGACCTATACTCTGTAAACTACAAGGCACTCATGAAAGAAATTAAAGAAGACACCAGAAATGGAAATATATCCAGTGCTCATGGATAGGAAGAATTAATATTGTCAAAATGGCCATCCTGCCTAAAGCAATCTACAGATTCAATGCAATACCTATCAAAATATCAACAGTCTTCTTCAATGAACTAGTGTAAACAGTTCTAAAATTCATATGGAACCACAAAAGACCCCAAATAGCCAAAGCAATACTGAGAAGGAAGAATAAAGCTGGGGGAATTATGCTCCCTGACTTTAAGCTCTACTACAAAACCAAAGTAATCAAGACAATTTGGTACTGGCACAAGAACAGAGCCACAGACCAGTGGAACACACTAGAGAGCCCAGACATAAACCCAAGCAGATATGGTCAACTAATATACTGTAAAGGAGCCATGAATGTACAATGGGGAAATGACAGCCTCTTCAAAAACTGGTGTTGGCAAAACTGGACAGCTACATGTAAGAGAATGAAACTGGATTACTGTGTAACTCCATACACAAAAGTAAACTCAAAATGGATCAAAGACCTGAATGTAACTCATGAAAACATAAAACTCAAAAGGGATCAAAGACCTGAATGTTAGTCATGAAACCATAATCTTAGAAGAAAACATAGACAAAAATATTTGAACATAAACATGAGCAACTTTTTCCTCAACACAACTCTCGGGCAAGGGAAACAAAAGCAAAATGAACACATGGGACTACATCAAACTAAAAAGCTACTGTACAGCAAAGGATACTATTGCCAGGAAAAAAAAGGCATCCTCCAGTATGGGAGAATATATTCATAAATGAGATATCTGGTAAGGGGTTAACATCCAAAATATATAAAGAGCTCACATTCGTCAACACCCAAAAAGCAAATTATCCAATTAAAAATTGGCATTGGATCTGAAAACACACTGAAGAAAAAATTCAGATGGTCAACAGACATGTTAAAAGATGCTCCATATAACTAATGATCAGCGACATGAAATTATAACCACAACAGATATCATCTCACACCAGTTAGGATGGCCAATGTCCAAAAGACAAGGAACAACAAATACTGGTGAGGCTGTGGAGAAAGGGGAGTTCTCCTACTCTGTTGGTGGGAATGTAAATTAGCTCAATCATTGTGGAAGGCAATATGGAGCTTCCTCCAAAAACTAAAAATAGAAATGCCATTTGACCCAGGAATTCCACTCTTAGGAATTTATCCTAAGAAAACAAGGATCACAGATTCAAAAAGACATATGCACCCTTATGTTTATCACAACACTATTTACAATAGGCAAGACATGGAAGCAACCTAAGTGTCTGTCCATCAGTAGATAAATGGATAATGAAGAGGTGGTACATATACACAATGGAGTGTTATTCAGCATAGAAGAGAACAAATCCTACCATTTGCAACAACATGGACGGAGCTAGAAGGTATTATGCTCAGTGAAATAAGCCAGGCAGAGAAAGACAAGTACCAAATGATTTCACTCATTTGTGGAGTATAACAGCAAAGCAAAACAGAAGGAACAAAACAGCAGCAGACTCACAGACTCCAAGAAGGGACTGATGGTTACCAAAGGGAAAGTGGGTGAGGAGGGTGGGTGGGGATGGAGGGAGAAAGTAATTGAGGGGCATTATGATTAGCCCACATAATATAGGGGGTCACATGGAAGGCAGTATAGCACAGAGAAGACAAGTAGTGCCTCTCTAGCATCTTACTACGCTGATGGACAGTGACTGCAATGGGGTGTGTGGGGGGGACTTGATAATTTGTGTGAATGTAGTAACCACAATGTTGCTCATGTGAAACCTTCATAAGATTGTATATCAATAATACCTTAATAAAAAAAGTGTTACGGCAACTAATAGTGACTTCAGAAATATGTGGTCTTGTTATTTAATATTAGCCAGAAAAAAATAAAAATGGCCAAAAGCATCTGGTTGACACACATTCTTCAATATTTGAATGGATAAACAACTCACAGCAGTTTATTCTTTTACCAGGGGACTCAAATTCTGGCAGCTCCAGCAGGAAAGAGATTCCCTTAAAATTGACATTGTTTTAGGCTTAATGCACCCAACTATTAGATAAATGATATTTTTAATATTTTATGCTAAAATAATATTTTCAAGCCTCTCTGAAGCATTGTTGGGGCTTCAGGTACTCTTATTTATTTATTTTTATTGAAGTATAGTTAATATACAGTATTATGTTGGTTTCAAGTATACAACAGTGATTCATGAGTTGTATACATTATTAAATCCTCACCCCAGGTAGTGTAGTTATTATCATAAACAGAGAGAACTTACAGAGCTATTAATATTCTCTGTGCTGTATTTTGATCCCTGTGATTAATTTATATTATGATTGATTTTTTTGCATGTGCCTCTTTATCCCCTTCACCTATTTCACCTACCTGCCCTAACCCCTCCCCATGATAACATCAGTCACTTCTCAGTGTCTATGCATCTATTGCTGGTTTGTTCCTTTGGTTTTGTTTTATTTTTAGATTCCACATATAAGTGAAATCATATGGTATTTGTCTTTCTCTGCCTGGCTTATTTCACTGAGCATAATACCCTCTAGGTCCATCCATGTTGTTGCAAATGGCAGGATTTCCTTCTTTCTTACGGCTGAATAATATCCCATTGTGTATATGTACCACATCTTCTTTATCCATTCATCTGTTGATTGACACACTGATTTCTTCCATATCTTGGCTGTTGTAAATAATGTAGCATTAAATATAGAGGTGCGTACATTTTTTCAAGTCAGGGATTTTGTTTCCTTCAGGTAAATTCCTAGAAATGGAATTATTGGGTTGAATGGTATTTCTATTTTTAGTTTTTTTTGGAACCTCCATAATTCTTTTTGCATTCTTACCAGCAGTGTAGGAAGGTTCCCTTTTCTCCATCCTTATCAACACTTATTATTTCTGGTCTTTTATATAGTGGCCATTCTGACTAATGTGAGGTGATGTCTCATTGTGGGGTTGAGTTGCATTTCCCTGATGATAAGTGATGTGGAGTATCTTTTCATGTGGCTGTTGCTGTCTGCATGTATTGTTTGAATAGATACTATGAATTTATCTAAAGTTGTTCATTGAGGAAAGCCTTTGGCCTTCCACAAAGATATATTAAATACTATGCAAGTTTCAAAAATAATGTTTTCACTGACTCCCTAAAAGCCAATATTCAATAACTGTATATTTCAATCTGATTAGAGTGTAAGCTCTCATTAGGTCTTAAAAAATTTTGCTTATTAGAAGAAAAATTATTTATTTTTTTCTCAAAATCCTAACCAAGACAATATATACTTGAATGAGAAAATGCTGAAGAGTGGTTCTTAAGCCAGAAGGGGTTTGCTACTTAAAATGTGGCCTGATGACAGGTGTTGGTCCTCAAGTTTTTCCTTTCCAGTCTGTAACGTAAGTACAACAAAATTTAGATTCATTGATAGCAACTTGAGGGTTGCTGAATATAGTTATTAAAAAATAGTATTTCTAGTTGCATGCCTTTTTTATTTTATTAATTTTTGTTTCATTTTATAAAAGTCTAGGTCTGAAGGGTGCTGGAAAAATTGCCCTTTCACCATAAAAATGGGTTAAGCAGCAGTCTAGGAAGGAGCCGAGGTCTTGCTAACAGTAAGTATTCCCTTAGGGAGGCACAAATGAATGGGAAATTTGTTTTGTTGCTGATAATTCTTCAAAGCAGAATATCTGTTCCTTAATTTTATCAGTAACTAAAATAAAACTGCAGCTGTAGCTGAAACTGCAAAGATACAACCTCTTGGCGTATGAATTGGATGGGGTAGGGACAGGTCGTAACAGGTGGCCATGGAGAGGTGAGCTGGACATATTCTAAGGGTTCTGACACTCAACTTGAGGAAATCAAGGCATATCTGGGGTCCCAAAGACAGCTAAGATCATCTAGTGAATCTTCTGAAGACCAGAGGCAAGCAACCTGCCTGGTCATATGGCAAGTCTGTGAGTGCAGAAGCAGGGCTAGGTCTGGGCATTCAGCACATATACTGTGATGTACCCCATCTCCTAATGCTTTCTCAGCTCCTGGCACCTGCAGGAATTTGAGAATTCTTATCCTGACCCTCTCCCTAAATGAGGCTTTGAGGGCCTCTGTAGATTCTGTGTATATTGTGTCTGTGTATGTACACATCCACACATGTCAGCACACAGATACACACATGCCCTGACCTCAGATCTGCATATCCTACAGCTCCACTCTGGTGCCTTGTGGCACCCGTGTCACCACGCCTGCCACTTAAGGCAGCAGCGTGACTCTACATATGTGCCACAGGCCCCAGCCTGGATCCTCTAAGCAAACCAGACTCCTTGGTCAGAGTGGTTTGTGGCCAGGTCTTAATGTCTTTGCTGACAGGTCTCTGTGTAAACACTCAGGTAAAGTGAGTTTGTTTCTAAAAATCAAAAACAAAACAAAAAACCTAATGCTCAATTCTCCAAATGACTGATTTGATTAAAGAATAACTCTGAGTGTTTTGCCATGTGCTTTTGTGTTCTATTCACTTTATACAGTTTTGGATTTTTAGTAATATTCTTAGTAATTACATTTTGTATTTCTATAAAGCATTTTAAAAAAAAGTGTAGGTGTTAGGAAAATAGACTTATTTTGAATAATTGAGATTCTCTTTTTAAACACTGTATCTTCTTAGAGCACTTTGAGTAATTTTTAGTGAGTTTACATAAAGCCTGTATTAAACATTTAGTTCTGTTTTTAATTTAATTTATATTTAAGATCAATAAATATATTCAAGTTATTTCAAAGGTGATTTCTTTTGAAAAAATATCATTATGAAATTCTTCAGTGGAAAACTGGCTATAGGTGAAGAGGTCCACATGGAGAGTTTTCAATGAGAATTCAGCCCTGCTTTATAAATATGTTCCTTGTTAACATATTTTCTTGATTTTGCAATAACTCCCTAACTTATTGAAGAATCACATTAGAGATCATGTTTGGCACTTTTCAGATTAATTTCCTACTACTCTAAAACTATGATTGTGTGATTTTTCCTAATATCCCAGCAGGACAGGAGACATTTCTCTAGAGTAAGCTAGGAGTAGTGGGGAGCAGTATTTTATTTTATTGTCCCCTTTTGCCAGTTTTAAATACTAAATCATTAAACAGTACATTTTCACCTTCCCCACTGTAACACACATGTACAAAGGAAAAGTAGGTGGTGTCAGTGATTGATAGTATCTGTCACTACAAGTTGGAAATCAATAGATGCCTGCAACCTATCCATTCATTCCAACAAATTTTTAATTTGTTCTTGCCTTAGGTTAGATGTTAAATTTCATTTGATTAGCTTTCCACAAATAACACCTCCATGAGCAATAGCATCAAATATGCTTAGCGTTTTTTCTGGAGAACAGACATGTCACTACCATCTAAAGAATTTATCCTCTTTCTTTTTAAGGAAAACCATTTTTTTAAGTTTGTCCAATTTCTTCTTCAATGATCATATGGCAATTTGGTTAAGATAATTAATGTCAGTAAAAAAATAATGATTTTTTATTAGTCATTGAAAACAAACAATTCTATTTTTATGTTTTGATGGCTAGGAAACTTATGCTACATTTCCTGTAAAACTATAATAGTAATAACCATAACTTATATATTTGATATATTTATTATCTACGCCTTGAGGTTTAGAATTTTTGTTCTATGTGTATTCTAATCAGCAGAGGGCAAAGCTTCTCTTTTTCTCTGGGTCTTGTCAGGCAATCACACATTGTCAATGAACACATTATTTTACTTTTGTGGCTTTTCATTCTGGGAAATTTACTGTATTTTCACAGTGTAATTATTCACTTAATTCTCTCTAAACAGAAAAATATTAATTTTTAATTTGTTAAAAACAAAACAAAGAAGACTCTTATTTTCTTCCTCCCTCATGAAAAAATTGTTCAGTTTCATATCAAGAATTGTGTGGTATGTGTGAATGTGTGTGTGTGTGTGTGTGTGTGTGTGTGTGTATGTGTGTGTATACACACACAAATCCCCAAAAACCATCATATATTTTGAGCAGAGTTAGCAGCATAATGATGCACTTAATTGTGATATTGCCTTTTCCACGGTCCAAATATTTGTGAAGGATTGAACCTCACCTTCTGGTACATGTCACAGGGCTACTGCAACTCCCACAGGGAATCTCTGTGAAGGCTGTATGAATGCCTGAAACACTTCTTTAAGTTTGGATTATCAAAATGCAGAAATGGTGCAGCAGAAGTACCAAATCCATACTATAAATTAAAGTGTTATGTATGTTTAAACTAGGCATCCTTAATTCTATTTCCAAATGGAATTGGTTAAATCCTAAAGAAGGGTTTCTTTCTTGGATCTTATTTCTGTGCTTTTTCCTATTTCTGATCTTAAGTCCAAAGATACCAGTGCATTCCTGTTTCTCATTCCTGTACCTGATGTTTCTTTGTCTAGAAGGCCCTTGCATTGCTCTCTCTCTGCTCTTAGAATTCCATGGTTTTACCACTAAATAGAGGTGTTTATAATTCTGATTTTGACAACAAGTGCTTTTGTATTGGTACTTGATTGGAATACTTCTTCCAATGCTTAGAGTTTAGGATTCCGTAAAACTTCTCATTATTCCCAAACCTCTGTCACTTTTTAATGTAAGTCTTTGACATTCTTAAAATATGAGTTGATTATAAAGAAAGATTTACTCTTTCTTTTCAACATTATTGTGTTAAAACTTTTTCTTATAGCATTGACCCCTACATTATTTAGCAAAGTAAGGTCTAATCCCCAACTGGCCTTAAGTCAGGTTTCCTGCTTTACACTACCTTTGACCTGCCAAGAACAAACAGATAGGGTCCATATTGTGAGCCATATGTGTCTTTAGCCACAGAAACATGTTTCCAAGGGAGAAAAAAAAAAAAGAACAAAAACCCTGTATCCTCAGCATCTGATTCTCCTCCCTGTAAGGGTTCGAGTTTGAATGGAAATGTCAGTGACGATTAAGCCAAACTCAAGTTAGAGTCAAAGGTGGCAAGGAATTTATGACCTGTTGGCTGCTGTTAGAAATAATACTAGAAATCTTAATGACTAAACAAAAAGAGAACATTATTCATCACTCATGTAAAATCAAAAGCTGGTTCCTCATCTGTGGGTGGCTTTGTCCATTGTCATTCAAAGATCTAGTTTTCTCTGGTCTGTGTTCTGTTTCCTTTAGGACCTGGGATTCTTCACCATTCAGCCAGTGGGTGCCCAACCTGCATGACCATATCTCCAGAACTCTAAGTAAGAGAAAGTAAACAAAAACATTGGTAGTTAGATGCTGTCACAGCAATGCATGGAAAATGTTTCTTTTCTCCAAATCCTCAATTTTATAGGTGTAAAAACTGAGGCACTGGAATATAAATTATATGTCCAAAGTCACCAAGATAAGTGGTTGCAGATACAACCAGGAGCCATGTGTTCTGTCTCCTCGTGCTTCATTCTGTAAATCCTGTCATGGGGCACAACTGTGCACAAGGCTACAGTCCAGGCCATCAGTGATAACTGTTACCTGGAAACTGTGGCTTTCATGAAGGATGATAACAGGGCTGAAAGAATACAAGATAGAACTAGGGTGAGCATATAACATACATGTCAGACCTGGACACTTTTGAGGTTGCCATGGGCAAACCAGGAAAAAACTAGTTTCTCTAAGTTCAACTCTCTTGGTAAAATTTACCTGGGAATTTTTTTAGCACCTACTTCAGAGAAAGAGAGTTGATAACATATAGGATTTTTTTCACTTTCTACTCCCAATTTATTATTTATGATATCTTTGTATGCTTGCTTGAGTAGAAGTTCTTTCTTGACACATCATCTAATTTTAGAAAGGACTCTAAATTATGATTCTAAAAAATCTAAAGAGCTTGAAAGATCAATTTCTCTAGAACAAAGAACTCAAATTGAACATAATTCTGAACAATAGATCAAAGTGATCTATTACTAAGAGATGGTGGGAAGAGAGAAGACGTGAGGGAAAGATATAAATGGGGATCACATTTTACCTTCAGTCACTAAATTACACCAAACACAAGGAGTGTTTTACGTATGGACAGAAAAATTATTTGATGAAAGGCAGACCTTCCAGTCATCTTTCCTGGTCAGGTTTTTGCACAAGCCAAGCCCTGCAACACAAAGGATGTTTCCCTGAAAGGACCTGTAACCATTTGCAGTGCCCTGTAGGATGCCAACTGAAGCCAACATATGGTGCTACAAGCTGAGTATTCCAAAATGACTGTCCACACAGATAAATTTGCTTTTAGCATCTTGTTATTCCAGTTTAATGATGTAGTGTTGGCTAGCTCCTGTGAGAACTTCCAGTAGGAGAGGAAAAGAATCAGATTCAAAAACCTGTTTCAAGCACATTCTTTAAGCTAATTACACTGCAATCTATATCAATTGTTATGCTAACACCATTTCTGATCAAATCTCATACATGACTTCTATTTGTAGATGTTGACCGTACGGCTGAATGAACAAACATCATGGCCACGGAGGAGCGATGGAGCAGTCAGCTCCTCCAACGGCCCAGGGAGGAGCAGCAGCGTTCCTATGTGAGGGGGTTTTCTTTGCCTCACACAGTTTATAACAGTATTTATGGAGTTTTAAGTTAATAATTTAAGTTTATCAGTACATAATAATTCCTGAACCTAGGAAAAAAGCCAAGAACAGTTAGAAATGTTAGGCTTTGCAACCTGTTAGAAAGGAAAAGAGTCATGTGAATTACCTGACAGCACATAGTAACAGCAAAGTGGACTGTGCATCGTGGCCTTACTCTGTCCCAGACCAGGGTCTTAGCACTTTTTATACTGGTTCATTTAATCTTTCCATCCAAACCCTTTGATGGTCATTTATCTAGTAATAGATTAAAAGAGGTACATATATGCGTATACATATATATATAGCACACATTTATCATATGTAATACATGTCAGAATATGTACACCTGCATATACACATGTATGTCTAGTAAATATACAGATACACTACACATTCTGGTATTTATCTGCTCTACTTCTATGAAATCTTTCCTTATAATCCTAATCATAATTCAACCCTCTCTTTTATTTCCTTTAACTTCTTTTTGCAGATTGTTCTGAAAGTTATGACCCTTAATTTCCTTTGTCATTAAGCTAAAACCTGTTTTATGGACCCTTCAGTCCCACAGGGAGAGCACAGCATCTCTAGAATGTGCATTCCACTGATGCTGGGATCTTAATAGCAGCCCACATACCACCGGCATTCAATGTGCAGTTAACCTGATTTGAAAAAATTCGTAGTCATGGTTGTATCCAACCCTGTTCTCCCACACCGCTGCCTAGAAATGTACACTGCAGGGGGGGAAAGGCAGTAATTTGAAAAATTAGTGGGAAGTATGAGTATAAACAATCCTAAGTCACTCAAACCTTTATTCTTCAATTTTTTAATTCTTATAGTGCAGGCTTCTGTACCATGGGGTAGGACCAACTTCAGAATACTGTAAGAACCATTAGAGAATTGTATAACAAATCTGAGCATGTCCTGTGAATTGAATCGTATCAATGCATTTGCACTGTTTTATGGTCATTTCTACTATGGTTATTCTTAGGTATTCCCTGCCATTAACATTATTACTACCCAACATCTATTCTTAAAACATTTTAATTCTAATTAAAAAAAGGTATAAACATAGTATATGGAAATACAAGCAATATAAGAATTACATGATGTCAAGTGACACCAAGAAGGACTGTCATGGGACAGTACTGTTAGAGAGCAGAATCCAGCTCCTATTCTTGGAAAATTGTAGTAAATGTTGCCAATGATGGCTCATCAAGCAAGAAAGGCTGGGACTGGGAACACAGATTCCAAGGTTCTAGGTTACAGGGCAAGGAATTTGCTTTTGGGATTCCACTCTACTTCTGTTTTCTTGACTCAGAGTGGGGTGGAGGAGAAATGTCAGTGCAGTTTCTGCTACATCTCACTTCATGATGTCTAAGCTTGCTGATTTCCACCAGGATTTTAATTTGAATGAATTCCCCCCACTTATCTCATCAAATAGAATACCCCCTAAATCATTATCATGCATGTTTTTATGCCTTTAAGAAAGTTAGATACAAAGTTTGTTTTCCTTTCAAAGCCTAAAGGGTAAGCAAAGCCATCAGCCCCCATGGTACTGTACCTATGCTGTGAGCTGTACCTCACAGGCACTTCCAGCCACTTGAGCCCAGAGATGAGATATTGCCTGTGAAGATGGGGAGAGTGAGAACAGTGAACATAAAATCCCAGTGTTTGCTTCCTAAGATTTCCATCTCCTTTCATGGAGCTCACAAATGCTTTATCAGAAAGTACCATTTACTGAGTATACACTCCTTACCATTGTGCTAAACACATTAACACATTATATCTGTTTTCTCTAATATTCATTGTATTTCTTAAATGAATAGAGTCATATGATGATGCTAAATGGAGGCTCACAGAGGTTAGCAGATGTATTAAAATTGACCCAGCAAAGAAGGCAGAGGGTGGTGGGCACCCATCACTCATGAATAGTGCAGTGAACGTTCTCTGACAGAAGCTGGCAAAGGGCAAAGGGGTGTTTGCTCTGAAGCCAATGCAGTCCATGGCTGTCATTTTCACACCACCTCCTCAGCATCCTTAAAATGCATTTCCATGGTCAGGTGTTCTAATAAAATGTTAGCATGAGGCTATCTTTCTTACAAGTCCCCTTTCCTCCAAATTGTATAAGCTCTGTCCCCAGCGCTCCGGTTCAGTCCCTTTACGCCTGCCTCTCATACTCTTAGGTCCTGGGGTGAATAGTTCTTGATACCTTATGAATAAATTTACCTTGCTCTTCTCTGTGTCACTCTCTGTCTCTCTCTTCACGCATACACAACACACACACACACGCACACACACACAGTTAGGCTAGCCAACAGACACTGAACATGTAGCATATGCCTGATACAGTCGTACTCTCATGTTATTATGATCCAGTCAGTGAGAGCCGACCATGTTGGTGTACCTGGAAAGAGGTAGACAATCATACCTGTGGTATCAGGTAAAGTGTTTGGATATTCAGATTATTTATAGATTATTCTATTCTGTGTGTATTATTTCCATCTAGAATGAAGTATTGTACATCCTCATGTAATTAGGCCAGAATGGATTAGGAATATAACTGAATACTATCTTTTTTAAGGAGCAAACAGATTGCCATCACATAACACGTTTCAAAACTGATTATTTCAGTATCTGGAAGAATATTCATTGAAACTAGGATTCCTTTTAATGCTACAGCACTGTTCTAGGCACAGGATTTTTAGCTTTAGCTTTAAGTTTTTAGTAAGTTAAATCAACCTACTACTTGAGTTGCCTTAATCAAATTATTTCTTCCACATCATATTTAACTGTGATTACCAGTGATAACAATTGTTTTACAACCTATAAGGGCTAAAAAATAAATCTAGTCTGAAAACCTGTACAATCAGTCAAGAGTATGGTGGGCAGAGAGACTTGCTGGAGTGTTACTGACGCTCCTGCCAGAAAGGGACTCACACAGAAACACACCATGTTGTGTGGAAGGAATGGGTACTCAACCTGACACCCAAAAGTTCCCTCCACCACCACTCCTGACAGCCCAGTGTGGATAGGTGCCCATGGCTAACGTTTGTGGGCTTTCCATGTGGAGAAGAATACCTAATGCTCTTTAAAGAGTCAACAGATTTTCTTGAGAATTTTTCCATTGTGGAGTTTAGATCCCACAAACCACAGTGCACCTTGCACTCACCCCACGGATCCCACCCCCCCTGCTATTTGGTATCGCAGGGGAGATATTAAGCCCACCATGGCAGCCCTCACAGTGGAGAATGACAAATGGAAAAGAAGTTGAAAGAGCCAATGCTTTCCCTTCGGTAACATCTAGTACAACACTCTTGAGATTAAGATCATTCCTTCCATTCTGAGGCTGGAAAGCCCCTGCTTTATCTGCAAAGATACTCCATTTAATTCATTTTCCTTGTGATGGATGTCTGACTGGATTCAAGATCACCCTGGGGAATCAAATGTGCATGCCCAGAGTGAAGGAGCGCAGTAAAGAATTATGGGTAGACTGTTACAGAAGTACTATTTTTGCTAAAGTCAATGGGACAAAGAGAAAGCAAGTGACAAAAAGCTGGATGGCCCTTGAAACAGAATCACACTGACGTGACCTATTGCTTTTGTGTATCCCTAAAGAATAACAGCTTGATCCTTACATTTGGATGTGCTGTGGTGAAACACAAATACCCTTCCTATCCAATAGAGGATTAAATGATCCTTTGTAGCCATAACAACAACATCCTTTGCTCCTCAGAACTCTTCTTCAATTAAGACAGAATTCCCATTTCCATTGTATTATTAAGGTGCAGAAAAGCCAAACAATATATGCAGCCCTTGACAACAGTTTACAAGATGAGGTTAACTCCTATACATTTTAGTCAGGCTTGTTACTGATTCATTATTTTAAAATACATGTGAGTAATGTGTTAAAATCTGAGACATCCTCTAATGTGTATGTCTCAGCAGCTTTACTTTGTGGAGACAGGATGATTAATAATATTAATCAGCTTAATTTAAATGCCATAGGGTAAATATTTTAGGTCACATTTTGGTGCACTATTTTTACATATGTTGCTGGAGATAAATGAGTGTATTTTACATACACAAAATCTATATAAATTTTCTAAGCACTGACATATGATTACTTTGAATCTTTCATGACCTAACTGTGAATGTTTAAAAACCTCATTAAGAAGTCCCTTAGCTTTCAGATATTTCCATAACTTCACCTTAACCCTAACCCTAACCCTGAACCCAAACCCTGGCATCAAAAACCCCAAAGTCCTGGACCTGAACTCTAACCCCTGAACCAGAATCCCAAACTTGAACCTGAACCTGAACTCCAAACCCCTGAACCCAAACATTAATCCATGAATCTATACCCCAAACTCAAACCTGATACCCCACACTGAACCCAAACCTGAACACCTGAACCTGAATTCAAACCCTAACCCTGACCCCTGAACCCTAACCTTTGACTCTCATCCTGATCCTTGACCCAGACCCTGACCTGTATCCTTAGGAATCCAAAAAAACAAACCATGTCCTGTTTAGCCCCCAGTAGCATTTGCTGAAGGACTGTAGAAGAATCATTATTTATTTTCTTAGGTCTGCCCTTTAGGTGCATGGATCTGTTGTTAATCTCCTGTTTATGCACATGTATCTGCAGAAAAGAAATGTTTCTTATCAAATCTCTATTCCCAATAGACTGGGCTATAAGCCAGGTGAATGGAGTAGTTTTTGATTTTACAAACTCTTTTTAATCGGAATTTGACATAAAAAAAAGACTCACATAGCCTTAAAAACATAGCAGAGATAATCTGGGATATATCAGTACATCAATTTCTGTTTTTATTTATTAAAATGTAAATATTTTGAATGTAATTAAACTGTAATAATTACAGCCTATTGTTGGAATTCTATTTTGGGGACAATCCTATGGGGAAATTGTGTAGTCTCATCTCCCAAGTTCAGCTACAAGTGCTTCAAATTTGGTCTTTGATTCTCCTTTTCCAATAATTTCCTGAATCACCTAGTTCGACTGAGATGCTCATTGCCTGGGCTGACACAGCAGAGTAACACTTAATGATCCTACAGTTAATTCCTACTAGTTGAAATTTTATCTTCCCTCCTGTGCCCCTCTTCCCAGGCAGGGAAACAGGGGCCATGTCTGTTATATAACTTGAATTAGACACTTGCTAAGTGTGTGATAAATAAATCAACAGGAAAATGAATGAATGAACTCATGTAAGTAAATATATACAATAGAAGGGGCACAGATTGGTCACTACTCCTATCTCCATGTATTTGCAATGTTGTACACATTTAAATCAGAAAAAGAAAAATGTAGTGCAAAACAGAGTGGTTTTCAGTGTTGTGAGATATTCAAATATTCATCAACTCTGAACATCTCATAATTCTTTTCTTTCTAAAGAAAAGAATGTACAGGCATTTGACTTATCACTAGAAGACCTCTATGGTCCCCAAATAACCTTCCTGCAAGATTTATAATCCACAAGTTTTATCCAATTTTCATCTTTTCTCAACACACAAATGTTCTCTTCACTGCATATACATGTAAGTTTAAAGTGCTTGTTCCTTTCAAACCATTTCATACTAATAGGCTGAGCTTCAACTCTGATAAATGCAAATACCCCTCAACCCTGCACACATATCCTCACAGCTCACTATGGTTTCCTATGGTATCTACAAAAAGTAAGCAATCTGAACAAAAACACATATCTGCTTCTGTATCATATCTACCTACTAACTAACATACAACACTTAACACTCTGCTTTTTCTCTTGCTATTGCAGAAACATTGTCCAAGTTTGTAGGAAAAGCCAACACTTCTCCTTATGTACTAAGCCCTAGTCCCCCTTCCTTACCCAAAATATTACTGTAGTCATTCTTCCTTCTCTTTCTTGCATTCTCAACTCTCCTTTGCTACTGGATTCTTCCCATCAGCACAAGTTCTGTTTCATTTCTTGTATTGGTTTCCTTTGCTGCTATGACAAATTGTCACAAATGGAGTGGCTTAAAACAACATGTATTTGCAGTTTACAGTTTGGATGTCAGAAGTCTGACATTGAGGTGTTAGTATGAATGCTTAGTTCTGGAAGCTTAGAGAATAATCTGTTTACAGATCTGTTCCAGCTCAAAGAGGCTGATTATGTTCTCTTACTCATGATCCCTTTCTTACATTATTCCAACCTCTGTTTGGTCATTCCATTTCCTGCTGCAGACTCTGATCCTCTGGGCTCCCTTACAAGCATCCTTGTGATGATACTGACTGTGTCCATAATTCAAGGTAATCTTTCCATGCAAAGGCCTTTAACTTAATCACACCTGCAAAGTGGGAGTTAGGTAAAAAATATATTAGGTAACATATTGATAATTTCTGAGAATTATGATGTGGACCTCTTTGGAGGCCATTATTCAGTCTGTTTAGCCTCATCTAAAAAACAAAAGAACTAACAAACCAAACAAAAAACAAATTATCTCCTGATCCCACCTCTCCAGACATAGCCTAAACTCTATGTCATCCTGGACATCAAAATTCCTCAAAAAAATTTTTCTTTCATTCTTTCATTCTTGTTTTCTCTTGAACCCATTCTAAATAGGCTTTCATTCTTAACTCTCCATTGATCTCCTTCTGAGTTTGCCACAGATGAGGTTAACAAGGTGGCTAACTAAATCCTAGTTTGACCTTAGCGTCCACTGTCTGTTGACTAGACCTCTCAGCAGCATTTAACACAGGCTGTGTGAGCCTTCCTTGTTTTAGGAGATTGTGTTCTATTGTTCATCCCCTATCTTGTCAGTTTCTTATGATGGTTTCTTTCTTCATCTCCTCAACTTTACAGAATTGCAGGACTCAATCTTTGAGTCATCCATGTTCTCAACCTATCCTTGCTCCCTTGGTGATCCCATCCAGACCCAGGACTTTAAACAGCTTGCATGCCGAGAATCTATATACTGAGCCTGAATATTTCCATAAACTCTGAGCTCTAACAGACATTCAAACAGAATGTCCAAACATAACTGCTTTACCTTCCCCAAAAAAACTTTCTCTACTCAGTGGAGAATATTCTTCTAGTTCCTTAAAGAAAAACCTATACTCAGCTTTGACTTCTCATTTTCTCTCACATTCTTAGTATAGTCATTTAACACCATCTCTGGTCTCCTCCTAAAAATAATATCCAGTATCTGGACACTCCACCACTTCTTCCAAGACTTCAGCATTACCTTGCCTGGATTATTGCAATAGCCCGTGAACCTGTCTCCTTGCTTTTACCACTTTCCCCTTCAAGATATTGTCAATACTGTTTCTGGAAGATCATTTCTAAATATAAAGTCAGACCATGACACATATCTACTAAAATTTCCCTCAGCTCTCCCCATATCAGGCAGAAAGCCAAAAATTTTACCATGGTCTTAAAGACTCTAAAAATAAGTGAATAAAAAAACCAAACTGAATTCCTGAGGACTTCATCTCATTCCTTTCTGTCTTTTGCTTAGTCTTCTCTAGCCACATGAACAGCACAGATTTGCTCTACGTGTAGAAAGCTCTTCTTCTGGGTGTCTGTAGGGCACCCTTTTTCAAAGCTTTGCCCTGAGATGACCTGCTCAATGAGATCTACCTTGACTACTTCAGGGTAACAGAATATGACACCCCAGAACATGAGTATTTTGAGTTTATTATTTTTGAGAAGCAGCAGACACACGAGGAGTTCTGGAAACAGTAGAAGTGTACCCTCTGGAAGGGATATTTACATTAACAAAAGGAATCTCCATTTGCAATTGTCTCCCTCCCTGTACCTGGGAGAGAAGGACAGCTCTATAAGACAAGAACTCATCTCAATGGAGAAAGTAGGTCTTAAATATTCATTAACAACCTGACCCTTGAATCTGTGCTTTTCCTAGTTTTTCTGCCTAACTGCCCTCCCCTGACCCAACATCTTTCTTTTGGAGCTGGAGATGACATTTAAAGTGGTGGCTGGGTCATCTAGGGGAGTATTTGATTTTTCTGGATCTCTCTCATGTATCCAGGATGCATCCATGTTAACAAACTTCTGTTTGTTTTTCTTTTGTTAATCTGTCCTTTATTATAGGGGGTCTCAGGCGAGAATTCAGAGGGTAGAGGGAAAATCATTTTTCTTCCCCTACACTATCCTATTTAAAATGTTAAACCTCTCCCACTCTCACCCACTTTCATAGCATTTACTACCTTATACTAGGCAGAACTTAATTTGCTTTTTTTTTTTTTGTATTTTCTATGTCAATGGGGGCAGGGATTTTTATTGGTTTCAGTAACTGTAGTACCCCTAATGCCCTGACTAGTTCCTCTTATATTTAATGGTTGCTTGGAAAATATCTGATGAATTGATAAAATTTCAGTTACAAAACAGATATTAAACAATATAATTATTAAAATAAAATGTATGTTCATGAGTTATTAGGTGCCTCAATAAAAGCACTGTAACTTTGACTGTGGAATATTAAGTCAACTAAGACAATTTGGAGGCCTTCACTGTCTACCACAGATACAAAACAAGTCATATAATTATATTAGTCATGACAGAATGTGCACCAGGGAAAAGGAATGAAAAGCCATGCTAAGTATGCTGATGGGAAGAATGATGGCAGAAGAAAGTGGAGAACTACTGTTCATTCAGAAGGAAAGGGCAAGAAAGGTCACTCATCAGAGCTCTTTGGCCTAAGATTTAGTATCAACAAAAATGATGATAAGAGATCATGAGTAGGATACGTTGGTTAAAATGTAAGACAATAGTAAGATTGAAGAAATTTGAAAAAAATTTAGGACTAGAACACAGAGCACAGACTAAATCAGTACATCATAGAAAAATATTAAAAGAATCTTAATTTAAAAAATTCACTGTAATTCACAACATGTTAAAAATGGAATTCCATTAATCCCTACAATGATCCACAAAAGTAGTAGAGTCCCTTGCTCAAGGTTAATTGCCAGCAAATGGCTTGATTTTTCTTTACTAAAGTAAAGGCACTTCCAGGAATCCTGAGCCTCCTTAGCATAGGTAGGAACGGTAACAGGGTTTGCTGGCTGGTGCCCTGCTCGCCATGGTGCTTTAGAAAGAGGAATTCCGTAGGAGAGGCAGGGGCAAACAATAAAAGGTGGGGACACAGATCTAAATGTGATATTGTTCAGCTGGATTCCTATGAACAACCTTGCAAGGAAGATGGTGGCAAAAATGTGGTGGATTGAGAAAGAAAAACTCCACTTGGTTGAAAGGAAGTTGCCAACAATAAAGATACTTTTAAGTCTGAAGAGAAGATGCTCCTAGGAAAGATTCTTTCTCTTCATAAATCTAAGTCAGATCCAATCATACAATCCAAAGGTATCTTCAGTCCACAATTTAGTGTAATTTACTTGTATGTGTAAAGACCACAAGTACTTTTACTCCCAGGTTTACAAACTTTGCTATCTTTGATGCATTTCTTCCAGTCTCCTATAAATACTGTCATCCAGGTATCTCTAAGGTATTAAAAGTATTTATTCACATATACCTCCTGTATCCAAATTATATTTAGAAAAAAATTCTCATTTGCTTACTATTACTACTCCTGATTCAAGATTTTAAAACGAAACTCTTAGAGAGTAAATTAATTATACAAGAAAACACTGCTTGATATTATCAATTGAAAATGCAAATTTCCTAATTTCAAATCTGAGTTTCTTTGTTTCAAAGTACTGTGCCTTAAATGACACCTAAATGTGGGAGTCTTCTCTGACTTCTTCCAAATTTCAGCCTTACCACAATTTCGGTTTTACCACATGAACTGTTTATGTGCTTGAATTTATATACCATGGCAATGCTATTGATCCAAGAACATAAAACATTTCCCCTGAGTTGTTTATTTGATTTTTATGAGGAGCTGGTGAAGTAACTAGGGATGCTGCCTTTAAGAGAGAAGGCAAAAATTAGATATTTAAATTTAATTTTGTAAGGGAGGAAAAATCATTTTCCTTGCACCGTCTGGGTGCCTGGCTGAGACCCCCTAGTAATAAAAAGTTTAACAGGCGAGAACCTACTTTAATTATGTACATCTGCACAGGAGCCTCGCAAAGACATGGGACCCAAAGAAGTGACCAGAGCAGGAAGCTTTCATACCATTTAGACAAAGAAACAATAAATTTGTAAATAATTGACAAGACAAAGGGCTGGGGTAGTGAAATGCAGAAGAAATAACAAGGTTTGTTCCTGCAGCCTCCGCAGCTCGCCATTCCCTGACCGGTGACGAGGCTGCCTCTGCCCTCCTGGCGCAGGGAGGGCGTCTTCATGGGCAGAGGACTCTCCTGCTTCCAGGGGGACAAAGGAGCCGCAGGGCGTGCTTCTTGCACTGGCTCCTTCGCAAGCACCTTTAATTCAAAATAACCAATATGCCAAAGTGGCATGTTTTGGGGTGCCATACTCCCAACCCCTACACTTTAAGTATTTAAGTACTTCCTTGTACCAGCGGAAATACTTTCCTCATCTGGTGCTCAGAGGCACTTCCTAGAAGGGTCGGATGAGCCAGGTTCAGCTCAACATTAGGTGATTTTTTTAATTATCTGTGAAGATAGGCGAGCCTCCACAATGAGTAAGTTCCCTGTTAACATAGGCCCAAAGCAACAGCTGCCATTACCCGCCCCCCACCCTCCGCATACACTGAGCAAAATTCATCATGAAGCTGAAGGTGGGCTGAGGATTTTGGACAATAAGACAAACCAGCCGTCCCTTGAAGGGCATCTTCCAATCCGATTCTTAGGGAACTGCACCGTGTGTCCCCACACTCTCAGTTGTTTGAGAGAGATGAAAGCCACCAGCAGACCCCTTAATGGTCAGGTTAAATGAAGCTGCCCCCGCCCACTTTGGCAGGTGACCCGTTCGCTCCTGCAGTACACACCTCAAGGACAGGACGCAGGTTGATGCCACCCAGCAAGAGGAAGTTACCTGCAATGTGAATATATGTAATCGCCTTATTAGTCAGAAGTAACTGCCATACTGTAAGCTGACACATACATAATACCCACCAGATAGGATGTTTTTAACATGCAGTGCTTCTGATTGTACCTCTTTTCTCAGCTTTGATTATAATATGACTGTATTTATTTTTAAGTGATGGATAGCGTAATCATTTCTCACATACTTTGAAAAAGTGAATTTTGCACCTCTAGCAGTATTTTATTTTAATAGAATCGTGTCACTGCTGCAGAAGTACATAAAGTTTGCTCTTTTTTTATGATTTAAGGGGAAGTTGTTTTCTAAAATTCAGCATTGTGGTGCATCTGCTGTAATTACAGTTCCACAATTATAGTTTAATAAGCTGTGAAACACCTACAGGTACTCCACATGGTAATTTCTGTGGTAGCACAGACGGTGGGTAGAACCTGTCATGTGTACTTAAAGGATTTAAAACTGCAGCAAGTGTTTTGATAGCTCACATTAATAATGGTTGAGAGCACACATATCTCATACATTTAAAAATATTTAAAACCCGATTAACACCTGGCTAACTGAATTTGCATCTTTCAAACAAACAAGAGACAGGTTATACCTCATTTTTGAGGTTCTGAAGCACCACCCTCTCTCATGGTGTTTGAATGCCAAAGCAGAAATCTCCTCTTCACATTTTCAAGGTAAGAAAATCCTTGTAGACTGACAGACCTGAAATTTATTATGACTCGATCACTTGAATAAATACATTTGGGCAAGAAACCCAAACTCCTAAAACCCTCAATTTCTTTTCCTGTAAAATGATGATTATATTAATAGCATGGAATTAATTATGAATAAATGAGTTGTTATTTAAAGCAGTTAGCAAGGCATAGTAAAATCTGTATGTTCACCACTGTTTATACTCTAAATGGTATCATATACACCTGCTCAGTTTTCATTGTGCTCATGCTTCTTCCTAACCTTGTAGTAATCATATTACCTTACACACATGTGGTCTGTGTGGTTTGTCAAAAGGTAACACTACCAGCTATGATGTAGGTATACATTTAGCCACTTTACTGATACTACCTAGAAGATAACTCTTGTCGACTACCATACAGATGTAACAGTTAACTACTGTGTACCTGATGCCGTCCACTCACTAAGCTGCAAATACTCACAGATGGCCATGTGGAAGGCCAAAGCAGTGGGTCAGAAAACCTATGCTGTCAGAGGTTTCTATGTCTCTGTCAATCTAAATGAAGCACCTGACAGAAGGCTTGGGATGCACTAACTGAAGGTTTATGAACATGACTGTGTCTACACTCTCTCCACCTCTCAGAGATACGGCAGTGTCTGTACATTGCCCATCTATTATTTGTGATGAAATTGCAGCCAGAGGTGATGTCCACTGAGACAAGAGCTTGAGGAAAATATGTCAGCAGTGAATACATTCCCGATATGGTCAGTCCAGTGAAATTAAAGTGTACAGATGCCAACAGCTGCTTGCATCAGTTAGAAGCTCTGACACTCTGAACCTCAAAAGAGAGCCCAAATATTCCAAATTATCTAAGAAATAAAGAACTCAGTAATACATTGAGATAGTTCCAAAACTCCTTCCATGATGGACATGCTTCTGAGTCCTTGCACCTTGTATGGATGTCTTGGGGGTAAGGGCACAGAGGACATGGGGTCTTTTGAATATCTACAGGGGGTGGAGAAGAGGGAACAGGTCCCCATCTTTATCCTCATATTCTTTTAGATCACTTGCAAAGTACTGTACCCTTCAGGACATTGTCAATATGTTTTTATTTGACATATTTTCTCCTTCCCTAACAGCTATTTACTCCTTGGAAATTTAGAGTATGTTTGTTTGTTTCATTTAGAAATTAAAACTGAAATATAGGATTCAGGTAATGCACTTCAGGGAGCTAATGTAAACTCCTCTGTTACAGCCATTTCAACTCTCTATATGTGATGTGAATCTGTACCCATCCTTCAACTAAAATTGAAACTCCTATGACAGAAATGTTATCTGAATTTTTCTCCATTTTTCTATTCTAATCCCCTAGGCAAAAAAAATCACTTAGAATATGGTTTCCCTAACTCTGCATAGTCTGTCAGTGAAAACTGATGTGAAATGGAATCACTAAGATGAATTTGTCACAAATAATATACATAGGTATGTGGTTCTCTCAGAAGAGTGTTGAAGGCACGCCACGTACTTTCAGTTGACCCACTTTCTTTAATCCGGTGAATGACATACATGGAAACAATATTTTAAAGATATTTGCATTTCAATTTTACCCAAAGTCTCTTCATAAATACTAACATAGTTATAGCTGGCAGATATCTTATGTTCAAATTCTGGCCCAAAATTTAAACTCTCGGAAGTGCTACTGTATTAGTTTCTAGGACTATCATAACCAGGTGCCACAGACCACTTGGATTGACAGCAGACATTTATTCCTCACAGTCCTGGAGATGAGAAGTGCAAGCAAGCATCAGCAGTTTGTTTCCTTCTTTCCTTGGCTGCAGATGGCTGTCCTCATGTAGACTATCTGCTGTGCATGTCTGTACCCTAATCATTTGACTCAACCCAAGCCTCTGCTGCTCTGCTCTGTGCCCTGGCTGTGCCCCCACAGGCCCACTGAGGTTTGGGGTCTCTGGGACTGGGTCTCCTCCTTTCTCTTTTGAATCCATGGGGGTTGTGCTCTCAGTGCACATTGTGTCTGAGCAGACATCGGGAATGAATGATATGGTATCTCCTACACACCCTGAGGCCAACCTCCGCTAATTTGTAACATCATAGAAAAGAGCAAGACAAGAGAGAGGAAAGGAAGCGTAAGACCTTCTCACAGGGGTTGTCTCTGGAACCAGCCTCTTTGTATGTCCTCCATTTTGTGGCTTTATAGTTAGTTGCTGAAACTATACAGCATGCTATAAAATTAAAAATAAGAAGTGTGAGCTCCCCAAAGCCTTGCAATTTCCTAAATCATAAGAGCAATGGGAGCATCTTTTGTTATAATATTTGTTTTTTGTTCTCAGTCCCTAAATCACCTGGGACCATAAAAGTAAAAAGGGTGAGCTGTTATCCATATAACACCTGATTGTATGTTAATGAGGTGACTTTGGAGAGCCCCTAAGGTTGGGGGCTGGTTTTCAGGGGAAGCAGCCATGTGATTAGAGAGTTGGAACTTTCAGCTCCAACCCCACCTCCAAGGAGGGGAGCTGGGTAGAGATTGAATTCAATCACCAACAGCCAAGACCAGTGACTTAATCAATAATGTCTCTGTAATGAATCCTCCATAAAACCCCCAAAAGTTGGGGTTTGAGATGTAGGCAAGGGAAGAGTGGTAAGCACAGAGAGCAGGGAACCCTTCTCCCCTTACCCCTAAACTTCCTTATGCCCCTCTTCCATCTGACTGTTGGTAAACCGGAAGTCTAGTTGGTAAATGTTTTCCTGTTTTGTGAACCAGTCTAGCAAATTAATTGAGCCTGTGGAGGGAGGTGTTGGGACCTCCGATTTATAGCCATACATGGGACAACACCCTGGACATGCAATTGGCATCTAAAGTGGGGGAATCTTGTAGGTCTGAGCCCCTCACCTCGTGGATCTTATGCAATCTCCAGGTAGGTAGTGTCAGAATTGGTGTTGGGGAAAACACACTTTGGGGCAGTCGTCCTGATTGCTCTGATGCAGGATGACTGAGCATTTCAGAGATAGTCCAGCTGCTCCTGCCATAGTTAGGGCTTGTGCAAATAGTTTTATCAACTCTATTTTCAGATAGTCTACCAATATTTACATTTTAAATATTGTACTCATAAAAGGTACCTCACATAATATGGACTGATTTTTTTGACCATGTAGAATTGTTCTTTATTTTTCAAAAAGTCAGTGAAGATACAATTGAATAGGTGTCAGTATATAATTGTAGCTGCCATTTCTAGTGAAGTATTTTTGTTAATGTAAATGATACCTATACTTATGCCAAAATGTGATTTATTGCTTTCATTTTGTTTTATCAAAGCACTAAAGGAGGGAGGTCAGTAATTCCCGGGAGCACGCAGACTCATCATTCGAACATCATGACTCCCTCTCTGTTTAGGGCGATCTCTTCAATTTAGGCACTAAAATTACAGATAATCTCTGTACAACCCATTTTTTGCATTGAATGGATCAAGGGCCAGCTCAAATTCTGTCCTTTTAGAAAGGGTTGAACATAACTTCTGAACACAATATCCCCTTTATCATTTGATTTCTATTACACCTACTAATAACATTTTTCTGTTTAATATTTTTAAACTATCATTATTCTGACTGATTAATGAGTTATAATCATGCTGTCCCTAAGAGATAGTCCATACTTTGTCACCTTTATAGAACCCAGACTCCACTTGAAGTCCCTAAATGTTGTTCCATAAATACCTGTTCATCAGATGATTTTACTGAAGTTAGTTTGCCTTGTAATTATGCTTTATTTATTCTGTTATGAAAATGAGTTCTAATTTCCTCATTGAGCAGTGGAAAAATATCTCCTAAGAAGCGATTAAGGAAACAACTAGAATATGAGGCAATGAAGATGAGGCAGAAAAACCGCTTTTCAGCAGTACTCGGTCAAGCAATTTGCCCAGCTTTGACCAAAGCTTGATGGGCTTATTAAAGCTGTTTTCTTCAGAAAAGTGAGTTCTGTTTTTCAAAGACCTACAGTCCTCTTCCAGTCCTTGAGAAGGGATTTAGGAATTTAATCCCTGGTAAAGCTGAGGAACACTATGAAATCTGTAATTGAAGTATGAGGACTTATCATATCATGTTTATGCATTCATACTTTGATTTTTTAATCTGCAAAACACAAGCAGTTCTACAAATAAACCATGTAGCTTTTAAATAGCAAGTAATTAATTAATATGAGGATTTCATATCTTTAAACATATTGGAAAATTGACCCTCATTTGAAAGTCTATTGGATAAATTAATTCAATCATTTTCCTGAAGTGTCAGGAAAACATAAATAGGGCTGAACACAGAAAGGCTCCCATAATCTATAAGGATCATAATCTCTTCTCTAAGAAGCTTTTATGATATTTGACACCTTGAAAATACAGCTCAACTGAAAAAGTCTAATTCTAGATTTCTTTCCTTTGAAAGTTTTAGAAAAATATCAAACCGAGTAGAATTCAAGGAAGCATGGAAAGAAATGTAAAATGATTACTTTAATATGATTAATAATATAAACAAGATTAATTACCACTCATAAAACATCACATGTCAATTAAGATGCCACAGAAATACATGAAAAATACATATTTCATAAGAAATGCAATGAAAATTTAACCAAACCACAGTAGCAAAGGTAGAGTTGATTATTTTCTTTGTTTTTGTCTGATTTAGTCAATAGACAATAAATAACAATAAAGAGAATTTACATAAATAATATAGTTGTTCTCTATCTAAAATATAAAAGCATAATATGCTGGAAGAAAACATTTATATATCAAATATACGTGTAGACTTGGAAAGAGGCAGACCTTATTGTGTTGGTCATTAAAAGAGGGAAGCTTGCAGGAAAAAAAAGGATTTCAGTGCATTAGATTTATAAACTGCATTATGAAAAACAAGAACAATTAAAAAATACACTTAGAAAGATATGGATAGTAGGAATGAGAGATGAAGTGTTAATGAACTTAACATCTCTGGAGTTACTGACAAATAATAGGAAAAATATACTAACAGAGTTTGGGGAAAGATCATGAATAGCTAATTGGCAAAATAAGTTTATAGTTTCTAAACGTAAGAAAGCATTTTCAAAATTCCTAGTATTCAAAACCTGGGCTAGGGCAGAAACATCCCCCAGATACAGCTGAAGAAATGTCCCATAGTCCATGTCTGGCCACACATTCTGAGTTATTACCTGATACTGTTGCAAGAGTCAATCATAAGACCCATTTTGACTGTAAATATGAGACAATTTATCCACTGAAAAATGTCTTGGAATCACAGACTCCAGAGAAACACCATTTAATGGTTTCCTACAATAAGTTCCCCAATTTTTGTACTGAAATACACCCACCTCACTTTTAGCAATTCAGGAAGCATATCAGTATTTTAATGCTAGTATAATATATTTCTGCAGTCAAGAAACACATTTAATTTCGTCTGAGTGTTTCCTAGACTTGTTTGGGACCCCTGGCTGGCCTTGCCTATAGGTACTTGGAACAGAATTAGGTGGACAGTGGCTGAAGCAAGTCTGGACAAAGCTCCTTTGGTCACTGCCAATGACCAGGGCCCTGTTTGGCTGTGTTGCCCATTGTTCACTTATTAGGGGTTGTCTGGTGCATGTGGAAAACGTCATCACACACTGTTGTCTCCAACAGGTCAGAGTTTCTAACACTCAGGTAATTGCTATGTAATTAAGAAGAGCATCTTGAACAATGGTGATTGTGTTTAATGGCATTTGCAAGCAGGGTCACATCACTGAGAAGTGGAAATTTACCTCAGCTACTCATGTACCAGGCAAAGAACTCCTTTCCTTTCCCATGAAACAACTAGCTGGGTCTTATGAAGACATTGAAGACATATAAACCATATTACAAGTTGTGGAGTTAGAAAGCATGATTTCCACTTCTGTTATTGTTTATTAATTATTAGAAATTTATGTAACACTTTTTTTTTACTTTGTGTGATATAACCATTTTAATATCAGTGCTATCTCTAAAAATGCAGTGGGAGTGTGTGTGTGTGCGCACTTGCGTATTCTGAATTGTACACAGTCACAAAGATTCTTGGCTTCAGCAAATGTTAGTCAACTCCTGAACCTTCTCCTGGGCCCATCAGTGCTCTTCACTGTAAAATCCAATTTTGGCAGGAACCCTGCTGAGCTGGTATTTAGCAGGAACCCCACACCCTTGGTACCTGCTGATATCTGATCTTGCCCCTCATCCTCCACCATCCCCCAGATATCTGAGTGCCTGGACTGTCTTTAGCAAGAATTCTTAGGCTGGTTTAGTCAGAGTTCCTCATAAACCCTGAAGTTCCTCAGGTATGTCCATCCACTGACCCCACCCTTCCTTTGGTCCCACATCCCCACCTGCCCACTGTCCCCACCTGCTGGAGGCTCTTCTCAGCTGCAGCAGTCATGAGTAAAAGCTGTTTTTATACTTTACTGTGCAACTCTGCAAATCACTTTGATTGCGTACACAAAAACATTGTTTTACCGTAAGAATTCATTTTTGTTTTTGATTTAAAATTTAATGTTTATGAAATTTAATACAAACTTTTAAAAAATAGACCAAATCCAAGATTAGCTCAAGGGTATATTTTACTCTTTACATGAAAGAGGAAAAAAATGCCTAAATATGGTTTTATAAGCTTAGAGAATTGCTTTAAAACATTTGTTGTAAAATGCCTCTTTGTCCCACTGTTTTGAAATACAGTCTCAGAACAATCTTGCATAAGAAACAGAAACTTCCTGTCTGCTAAATATTGACAACAAATGCTTACTTAATGTTATTTTTTTCAATCGGAACAAAAAACAGCACAAAATCTCAAATGGAGTACACAGTCCTTTTTTTTCCCTTTTTCGATGAAAAATCTAAAGTGCACTTTTAGAAGAGACTATAGTTACTATATCATATTATATATATGTATATATATATAATATATATGTATATATACACATGCACGTATTCTGTTTAGCTGTCTAGTCAATATACTATATATAGAGAGTATGAAATAGATTAAGTTACTAGCTCTGGAATTAAGGAGAGATTGTGAAATATTCATTCATTGTCTTTGCATGCATTACTGTTTTTCAAATTTCCATTCTATACACTTATGAATACAAAAGAACTCCTCTAACACTAACCTACAAAATTGCTCACTGAAAACAAAATCTTTCAAGAACTCTTGATATGGATCTGTAGATTTTGATCTGGTAAAAAATGAGCGATGCTTCTTTTATTAAATACTAGCAAATTATTTGATCATGGTTTTAGACATAATATTGTCCTATAAAAATTAAATTATCACAATTTTAGGGGACAGTCTTGGAAAATGGGAAATCTCTGTTATTCTGGAAAACATAAGCTACAGACAAGGAGCTCTAAAGTGTATTTTATGGATCACTTTAGCAAAACCCAAGGCAATTCTTCCCAAACAATCTATGTATCATGTTTTTAGAACAAAGTACAGGGTGAAAAGTCACTGTTTAGGCCACATGAACACATACTGATCTCTGCATTTAAGTTAAGGTAAGCTCAAGAGGAAAAAAATAAACTCGAACAATTGTTCTGCTGCTTATATTTTGAACTCCTGAGCTACTTCATGGCTATATTTTAAGAATCCCAATTCAAAATATTTGAATATTTATTTTTAGTGGAGACAAAAAATACCAAATAATTGATTAAGTTGAATTCACTTCTTTCATTTTACTCATCTTAAGGGTTTAAATGTGTTCTATTTGCAGAAATTATCAACAGAATATGTACTGTCCTGAAAGAGATGATTATCCTTAATATTTTACTCTATCCTTTTATTTTTTTTTTAAGATGTTTTACTCCCATGTCTCATTGCACAAGTTCTCTGTCTGTGTTCGGTTGAATATTTTATCAGTTAACAACTGATATGTCGAACGTGATTAGCTCACTACCCAGTTATGATGCAGCGTTTATTTTTTCTCTCTCACTGCCACTTTAAATTATATTCCACAGAGGATATGCCTTCCCAACCTGCAGAAATGTTCTAGCAGATCCTACTCAACATTTTTGACTGGTTTTGCTAATGGGCAATCTCATGGTCACTTTTCCTCATGAGTGTTTCCATTCATGAACAAAACTGTCCACAGACATGTGATTCACAAGACTTTTAAGTTTTTCTTATGATAAATGTCACCCTCACTGGCAGACCAGGATGAGGGAGCCACCCGCTCTGCTCTCTACTCTCCCAGCATCTTCTGTGTAGCTGCTGCCCCCTCCCTCTCCAGGGTCAAAGCTGGAAACAAAAGTGGGGTATCTGAGCCCTTGCCAGACTGAATGTCAGACGAATCCAGCAAGTAGCTGCATTCATCCCAGGTGCTCCTTCTTACAACAAAGAATGCCTCGATATAGCAGAGCAGAGCAGCATTGGACTCTGAGAAGTGCAAGAAGGAGGGCTTCCCAGGAAACTCAGGTAACGAGGAATGACGCGATGATGAGTCCTCTGGGTCTCGCGTTGCCTCCTGTATCTTGCACAGGACGTCATAGAAGCCTTCAGCCTAGAACCACCAAAAGCCCAGACAAAAACAGCCCCGATAAAAGCCTGTTGGCCCTATCAGAGGACCAGGAAAAGGGTGGGCTAGCAGAATAGAAAAACTTTCCACAACACCCACCCTGCTCTAGTCAAATATCCATGGAAAATGGCAGTACCTTCCAATTCTCCCAACCGTCTGGGATATTTAGAAGCAAATGGCAATGCTACAATTCCCTTGCCCGGTGATGTCAACAGGACAAGTAGGAAGTTGGTATTCCTCCTCCCACATACAGCAGAATCAGGCAGAGGCACTCTGGTCCTCCTGCCCTGCACTGGAACAGGTCAGAGTGGGGAGCTATTCTGTTATCTCCTGCTTAATGAAGCAGGCAATTACCCTGTTCAGGCAGGGTGGCAGAGCTGAGTCTCCCCCACCACACCGCATCAGCAAGCCTGAACATGACCTTTCAGCATTTGGCTTTACCCTCACTCATTCTGTTAGTGTGGCACAGAACAGAGCCAGCCTTGTAACAGCGAGACTGAATGTGGTGGCACAAAGAGGACTGGCCAGTCAGCACCTGGCTCTCCACCTTGTGGAGAGCCGAGCCTCCCCCCTCATAGCTCAGTGAGGCAGAAGGAGAGGGTGGGAGGCAAAGCTAGCTGACATTCTTTCCCCTCCTCTCCCACGTTGTTATCAGGGACAAAAACAAAGGTGAGCTTCACCTCATTGCTCAGCCACAAAGCAATGGGAGTCAGTCTTTTGTTTGCTCTCTCTGGTGTAAAGAGGACCACAGGGAAGCTGAGCTGACATCTCATTTCACAGTCAATAAGGCAGTGTGAGCAGGTGACCTACTTTAAAGGTGTCATTATGGATGGGAAAGTAGCTAAACTTGTACTCCACCCCCTTTGCTGTGAACCAGTGTGAGGTAGCATTCCACTTTGACCAAGATCTTAGCAAGAAAATATCTTGAACAGTATATTACAACAAAGAATTATTTTTTTAAAAAGTAGTTTAACTAGGATCCTGAGACTCAAAGTATTATATTTAAAATGACCTGAATAAAAATCAACTGTAAATGATTATACCAGGAGATTCACAATTTAAATAAAATAAAACAAACAACAGACATCAACTTCAAGATGAATCAGATGTTGGAATCATTGGACAAGGATTTAAAAATAGTCAACATAAAAATTATTCAAGAAGAAGTTACAAGTTCTTTTGAAATAATGATAAAAATAGAAAAACTAAGCAAATGAATAGAAATTGGGAGAAAGAACCATATGGAAATTAAGAACTTAAAAATAAAATCCCTACAACAAAATACTGACTGGATGGCTACAATAACATAGTTGGAAAAGACAGAGCACAGAACCAATGAACTTGAAGATCAGCAAGAGAAAATATCCAATATAAACTGAAAATAAAAATATGGTTTAAAAAATGAGTAGTTTCAGGGATTTAAGGACAATAAAAGAGTAGACATTTGTATAATGAAAGTCCAGGAAAATGAAGAAAGAGAGAATAGGACTATAAAAGTTTTCTTAGAAATTATGGCCAAGAACTTCCCAAAGGAGAAAAAAGGCATAAACCTATAGATTCAAGTAGTGGAGTGAATTAGAAATAGAATAAACACCCAAAATTCGTGCTGAGATATAGCTTGGCATATCGAACTTCTGAAGAAAAAAGACAAAAAGAACAGTCTTGAGCATAGCCGGAGATAGACACTAATTGAAATAATGGGGATTTTGTATCTGAAACAACAGGGGGCAGAGGGAAATGTCACATTTTTCAGGAGTTACCAAAGCAAAACTGGAATGGCTATAGTTTCATCAGACAAAACAGGCTTTAAAACAAAAATGTCGCTAAAGATAAATTTGGACATTTTATAATGTCCAAAATATCAATCCATAAATAAAGGACAAATACACAACCACTTAACAACAGAGTCTCAAAAATACAAAGAAAAACAGATAGATTGATGGGAGAAAAAGACAATTAAAAAAATTCGAGGCTTCAAACCCCACTTTCAAATGGATAGACAAACAGAAGATCAATGAGGAAATAGAAGACTTGAATAGCATTATAACTTTAAAAACCTAAGAGTCATCTATAAAATACCATCCAATAATAGCAGAGTATATATTCACCTCACATGCACATTAACTGCCCTGCCAGACAGTCCATGTGCTATTCCATAAAACAAGTCTCAGTGTATTTAAAATGATTCAGTCAGACAAAGTATATTCTGTGACCAGTACTGAATGAAATTACAAATAAATAACAAAGGAACTTTGGTGAATTCACAAATATGAAGAAATTAAATAAGAGTATCCTAAATAGTAAATGGATCATAGAAGTCACAACAGAAATTGGAAAATACTCTGAGATGAATAGACATCAAGATACAGCAGAGCGAAACTTATGGTATGCATATAAATCAAGGCTTCAAGGAATATTTAGAGCTGTAAACACTCATATTAAGAAAGAAGGAATTTTTCATATAAATTACATAACCTCCTCCCATTATGGAAAAGTAAGATCAAAATAAACATAAAACATGCAAAAGGAAGAAATAGCAAAGATCAGAATGGAAACTAATGTAAAGATAAGAGTAAAAAATTGAACAAATTAACAAAACTAAAATTGGGTCTTTAGAAAACCAACAAAGTTGTAAAACTTTAGCAAAACAGACCAAGAAAAAAAAAAGAGGGCTCAAATTAGTAAAATCAAAAATGAGAGAAAGTCTTTGACACCAGTCATACATAAAGTAAAAAAGATTATAAGGAAATGAAATGTGTAAATGTATGTCAACAATTTAAATTATCAACAAAAAAATAGGCGTTTTAAAAATTACATAAACCAATAAACTGACCAATGAAAAAGAAAATCTAAGTAGACTTATAAGAAGGCAAAATATTAAATTAGTATTTAGAAATTCTCATACAAAAAATCCCGAGCCCCAATGATTTCATTAGTGAATTCTACCAAATACTTAGAGCATTAACAATTCTCTACAAATTTTTCCAAAGCGAGAATGATGTCACTCACATGAAGACTGCAGACCAATATATCTCTTATAAATATAGATGTACATATGCTCAACACAATATTTTCAAACTGAATTAAATAACACAAAAAAAGGGATTTTGCATCACAACCAAGTAGAACTTACCCCAGGAATACAAGATTGGTTTCATATCCAAAAATCTAGTAGTATAAAATACCACATCTACAGAATGGAATAAAGGATAAAAAATAAATGAAATTCCAACACAAAGGAAAAGCATTTCATGAAATCCAAATCATCTTCATGATTGAAACATTCACCAAACTACAAATGGAAGTGAATCTTCTCAAACTGATAAAGGACTGCATTAGTTCACCCTAATATCAAGAAAAATATAAAGATGTTCATCCCTATCCATTTCACAATTGTAATGGAGTTTCTAGTGAGGGCAACTAGACAATAAATAAAATATAATTCAGATGAGAAAGGAAGATGAAAACTAGCTGTATTCACAGGTGACATGATTTTGTATAGAGAAAATCTTAAGGACTCTGCTAAAAAAAATCTGTTGAAACAAAAAATAAATCCATGCGTTCAGAAAAGAAGCAGAATACAAAATCAATATTAAATATCCCTTGTACTTCTATACCAGCAATGAAACTCTAAAAAATAAATTAAGAAAACAATTACATTCAAAACAGCATCAAAACCATACAATACCTAAGAGTAAAGTTAACAAAACTTCAAGACACACTGAAAATCACAACACTGTAAGAAAAAATAAAGACGTAAGTAAATAGAAAGATATCAACTAAATACAGATTAACACTAATCTGAAGAATCTGAAGATTCAACATAACATCTATGGAATCTACCTCTATGGCTGCTTTGGGTTTTTTTCTCATTTTTTTAATGTCAGAAATTGGCATGATCCTCCTACAATCTATGTGAAATACAAGGGATCCAGAATAGTCAAAACAGTTTTGAAAAACAAAAACAAAGTTGCAGGGCAAACACTTCCTGACTTCAAAACTTAGTACGAAAATATGTAATTAAGACATCATGATACTGGTATAAATGTGGACAGATATAAGTCTGTTCTGATAGATTCATACATATGGTCAACTGATATCCAACTGATGCCAGAACCACTCAGTGGAGAAAGCATAGTCTTTTTGACAAAAAGATGATGCTGGGACACCTGGAAAGCCACATCAAAAGAGTGAAGTTTCACCCGATCTTACATCACTACAGCAAAAATTAACTCAAAATAGGTAAAAAGACCTAAATGTTAAAATATAAAACTCAGGAGAAAACCTGGATGTGAAACATCATTATCTTGGATTAGGCAATGTTTTTTTAGATATGACACCAAAAACACAGCAAAAAAGTAAACAAAAATCAAAAACACATTAATTGGAATTCATAACTTAAAATAAAATTATGCCCCGAAGTGTAGTAACAAGAAAGTAAAAAAGATTACTCAAACAATGGGAGAAATATTGCAAATCATGTATCTGATACAGTCTAATATCCACTTTACAAATGGGAAAATGAGTTGGAAATATGTTTCTCTGAAGAAGATAAACAAATGGCCAGAAAGGACATAAAATGATGCTCAACCTCCTTAGCTATCAGGGAAATGAAATCAAAACCACAATGAGGTACCATCTCATACCTATTAGTTGGACTATCATCAAAAAGATGCACAATAAACAAAGGTTGTCAAAGATCTCAATACCTCATACAAAGCACAGCTGACGGGTATATAAAGTCGTATGTTTGCTTTGGAAACAGTCTGAGAGTTCCTCTTAACATACCGTATGACCTAGAATTTACATTCCTGGGTGTATACCCAAGAGAAATGAAAACATGTCCACACAAAAATACACTAATGTTTATAACAGAATCATTCATGATAATAAGAAAGAAGTAACACCTAAATGCCCATCAACTGATTAATAAATAAACAAAATGTGGTGTATCCATAACAGGAACGATTTTTAATTATCAAAGGGAATGAAGTGCTAATAAATACTACACCATGGATGGACCTTGAAAATATTATCTAAGTGAAATAAGCCACTTACCACAGACAACATGTAGTAACATTCCATCCATATGAAAGGCTCAATAGGCAAATCCATAGAGACAAATTAGACAAGTATAGGTTAGAGGTTGGAAGGTAGAGGCTGGTGAAAGGGAGAAATTGGAAGTAAGATTATATGGGAATGGGGTTCTTTTGGGTACTACTAAAATGTTATGAAAGTGGTGATGATTGCACAACTCTGAATATTCTAAAAACTACTGAATTGTTCATGTTAAAAGAATGTATTTTATGGTATGTGAAATGTATGTTAATAAAGGTATCATGAAATAGTATAAAACTATATACACACACCCAAACAGGTACAGGTAAAACTGGGTGAATCTGAATGAGAAACATTATTTGTATCAATGTCAATATTCTGGTTATGATACTGTAGTGAAGCTTTGCAGTAAAAAAGGTTTTGTTATCATTGTGGAGAAATGGATAAAAAACATTATTTTTATAACTGGATGGAATTTTCAATTATCTTTCCTTTGAAATCAAAGTTCCAAACAACAAGTACATAGAAGAGGAGGGGGATAGTGGGGACTAACTGCTTTCTTTCCTAGCACTCCACACACACAGTGGAGGGTGGAGAAGGCTGGTATTCTACCTCTTGGGTAGAAAGCACCTCTCAGAACAGCTGTATCCAAAGATATGTTTTCACCAAATCTCCCCTTTCATGAGGAGACAAAAGGCTTCAGGTGTTTTGTGGCAGGTTCTTGGAGCTCTTACCTTTAGAGTCTGCCTGGTGGACATTGACGTGAGGGTTTCTCACAGACTTTCTGGCACACGGCACTCAGTCAACACCAACTCCCATGCCAACACCCATCAACACCTGTAGAAGACAGTTGTGCACCAGACACTTGTTAAAAGCAGCAAGACAGATTTTACTGGAGCCACTGTAGTAGGGCAGGAAGTCTTCAGCATGAATTTGAACTCAACTCCAATTACAGCAAAGACAGCTGAGGATTTACAGCCAGCAAGCAAAGTGAGCAGGTCACAGGAGGAAAATTACTACAAGGAGCATCAAGGGTGGGGGTTCCTCCTCAACTGGCCTGACAGGATTCTTGCTGAAGACAGGGGAAGGACTTAGACATCAACGTGAGGGATGAGGGACTTGACCAGGTAAGGATGGCGGGGAATGGGGTGGGAGGAGACCCTCTAAGCTGACTCAGCAAGATTTTTTGCTAAACTCTGGGCTTTGTGAAGATGGGCGCAGAAGGCTGAGGCTGAGGCCTCATTAAACAGAGGGATCAGAGAGGTACCTGACTACAGTTTGGTTAAGGAAGAAGTTCTTTTAAGTATAATCATTAAATTTTTTTAATTCTTCTAGCTATTCAGATATTTTAACTATAATATGGCTAAAATAAGTACACTCTGTTAGGTTGTGAAGCATTTTTAATCTATTTCTGATTGAAACCACATACCAAATTCTATTTTTGGTTTGTAATATTGTGGGGATTTTGTTTTGTGTATATAATATACGTGATCAAGCACAGGGTAAGATCTTTTACAGGTGCACAGGGACTTCACTGAGATAAATTTGTAAAATCTCTTTCCTGTTACAGGTAGGAAGGTGTCTCAATTTTTACTCCATTTTGCATGTATAAACTTGGCCTTTGAGAGTTATTCCAGATTCAGTTACATTTTTTATATTCCACAAGCATACAAGGAATCCCACTGTATTATGTCTTACAACTGGATGTGAATTTACAATTTACTCAGAATAAGCTTAGCAAAGAAAACAAGTTGTACATTGTACACAGTGCTTGAAAGTGATTAAGTATGATTGCAGGATTATGGTGCCATAATGACAATAATAATTTTAATCAAACTTGTGACCTCTGTGGAGTCAGGATATTCACTACTCTATTAACTTTCAAATTTGTTTGCTGTGACAAGCAACCTATACTTATTGTCCAGTCTTTATAAAAAGCTATTTGAGTTTATGTTAATCTATCTGGTACTTTTATTCTACCTAGAATAAGAATTTTAAGTAGCACCAAATAAAACACAATTATTTAATAAAAACAAAAATATATATGGAAACAGATCAGCAGTGGCAGGGGTTAGGGAAATGGGAACTCTAAGGGTGAAGGGACCACTCGCGGAATTCTTTGAACTGCTTCAGTTGTTCTGCATCCTGTCTGTGCTGTGATTACACAAATTTTTACATTTGTCACACATGCATTCATAACAGAGCTACATACCAAAAATGTGAAATTTTCTATAGGCAAAATACCGAAGTTTTTAAGAACACTTAAAAAAGGATATAAAGCAATTAAAGAAATAATACCAAAAAAAGATCATAATATCATAAATCTAGGATAACTATATTGAGTTCTGTATTAAGATATTATATTCATGGTATACACTCAGGAGTAACAGCAGGCATTACTTTATGCTTTAGAATTCTGTAGAAGCAAAGGTCAAATATACTATCATTTATCACAGAAAGTTTTCTAACTTTTTTCCAATTACATAATTTATCAAATCATCTAATTAAATTGTTTAGCATATAATTATGTGGAGCATATCTAAGGTCATGTAATTGTGGGTACATGAGAAATATTTTTTATACATCAACAAATGATTGGAAAGTGTAAATGACAAATCACACATTCTGGGATAGGAACTTCCCTCTGTGACTACCATAAATATTATTGTGTTAAATTAAATTAAAACTTTGAGGAAATACATTTTATGTCCATGAAATTAAGCTAAATGATTATAAATCATAGGCAAAGATGCTCTTCGATAACTACTTTCTTCCTCTAAACTAATATGAGAGAGACTATGGATCATCTTTCCGTATGCTCTCCAAGGCAGGAGTGACAGAAGCTTCATGTAGCAAAGGGCTCTCCGTGGGCCGGTCCAGCCCTGAGCTCACCAAGTGTAATGAGGGCATACAACTGACTGCTGGCTGCTACGGCAGAAAGCATTCCAACATTTCTTGTAGACAATTGTAGCTCTCCTCACAGTAGGGAGATTCACATGGAACTTCTGCAGTAATTAATTGAAACTTTGTCCAAGAAAAAAGCCACTTGATTCATTTTTTCCCATATTTGGGGAATTTCTGTTTGAAACAAAAAGCTCTTTTTATGTCATGAATTTTGTATGTATTTTAAACTGAGATAAAACCCTTATCTATGCTTAAAATGTTTTTGTTTGACATACTAATGTTAAGGGAAATCCATGTCTGTTATGTAATAAATTTAGAATATACAAAGAAGGAAAAATACTTAAATATTAAATACTCTTCATCCCTTAAACACAGAGATACTGTCTCTCTATATTTCTGTGTATTGAATGTCACAAAACCTTGTAATTTGCTATGCTCATTGAAAAACTAGTATTTTCCCTTAGTATATATTCTTATGAAATGTATTTATAATGTCCACAAAATATAGCCTCATGTGTAAAATGGTAGATGTTGGCATTTATAGCAAATGTTTAAATACTGCTATTTCTATTTATTAACTCATTACATTGGCTAAATTACTTAGTTTCTCTAGGCTTAATTTTCTATAAATGGGAACAAAAAATATCATTAAACTCTCTAAAACCAACCTGAACCAGCACCAATCTGGTGCATTTTAATAACTGCTCAATTGTAGTGGCTGTGGGTTATATAATATCCACAGTCTTACTATCAGGTTAAAAATAAAAGTAAATCTCAGTCTAAGTGTTTCCGCATGGGGTATATAGGCGTATTTTATCACCAAGCAAATGTAAAATGATGCATACAAGCTCATGCATGCACATGTCAGTTCCAGCACTCTGCCCTTCCATATGCTACAATCAGAATCTCCCATGAAAGATAATTCAAGTACTATGCAACAATATTCTAGGTTCTGTTTCTCTTAGATTTGGTATCCGTAAAACAGAAATTCTTTGATCAGATGCCTAGAAAAATGCTTGTGACAGTTAATTTATTTGTTGACTGGTCTGTGATTCTCAGATACTGGGTCAAACATTATTCTTGGTGTTTCTAAACATTTTTATTTTTAATGAGATTACCATTTAAATCAATGGATGACTCTCCATAAGGTGGGTGGGCCTAGTCCAATTAGCTGAAGGCCTGACTAGGACAAAGCCTGACCTTTCCAGAGCAAGAAGGAGTTTTTCCAGCAGACTGCCTTGTATTGAAACTGCAGTTCTTCCCTGAGCCTCCAGACTGTTGGTATACCACATAGATTTTGGACTCACCAAGCCTCCACAATCACATGAACCAATTCATTACTTTTTTTGTCTCTCCATTTATCTATCTATCTAATTATCTATCTATCTATCTATCTATCTATCTATCTATCTATCTATCTATCTATCTATCTATCTATCTATCTATCATCTATGTATCATCTATCTATCTATCTTGTGTATCCTGTATCCCATTGGTTTTGTTTCTCTGAAGAGCCCTGACTCATACAGTACCCAAGCTAAATAAACAAGTATTAAGCCTCACTAAATTCTTATACTTTATTCAGGTGAGAATGGGGAACATTTTAGCCAATCCACATATTTTGAGTGTTATAATTTTTGTACAGAAACCACCATTTCTAACAGGCAGTATGTTGATAACTACAGAAAATCTACTTCTGAAATTCAGCGTACTAACTGATAATGCCTCTGGTGTTGAACAACACGAAGAAAGTTGCTCACTGAGTGCCCATTTTTACCAAATGTCAGCCTATTCCCTGAAGGAAAGATTCTGGGTTTAGGAGGACCACTGAACCTTTTAAATACAGCTTACACTAATGAACTTTCTCTTCTATGTCCTGGTGCCCACATAGAGCATTTAAAGGTAGTTTATATTTAAACTAAATAATAACAGTACAATCTGTGTAATGTTATTACATGTTATCAAGTGAAACACAGAATGTTTTCTGGCAGGTAGGAAGCACCAGGTCAACATTAGTGCTGACTGAATTTCTCTACTACATGGCTATGTCATCAGTTACTTAACCAAACAATTCTCTAAGAAAATATTCTTGACAAAACAGGGAAGATGATAAATCTATGGATGCTGTGTTCTCTATCAGCACTTGATAATTTAGATGTTTTTTAAAATAAGGGATCTATATGACCATAAAGGGAACATTATTTTTCAAAGAAGAAAATAGAGATATTCTATAGAATGGTACTTCATCCACAGGGTGTAGGATCAGGAGGCATTGGCTTCTTTTATACATTAATTTGTATTATTATCATTTGTATATAATCACCCTTTCTCCTAGATCTAAATCATGGCATTCTAGTTAACTGCAGTGCATTGAAATTCAGAATATATATTTATGTATCTCATGCAGGAACACTGTGAGGACTAAGAATTCAATCTTGACAGTTTGGAGAATCTCTGAAGAAATACATTAAACACTTTAAAAAAATCAGTATGTTTTATTAATTAAGTAACTTGTATTCCAATGCTGTAGAATTACTTCTTTCAAGAAGTATCAAAGTGCTGTTGTTTTTTAACTTATATTCAGGCTTTAAGACTTAAACTTTTACTTGTATAGGTAGAAAATCTCCTTTAGGATAAGTTTCCTGCTGTAATGGGAGATGATAGGAGCTCAGAGACACAACTATATAGAGCTGGTCTGTGTAGTCAGTAGCAGGACATGGGACACTGTTCAGGAACACAGACCAGTAAGACGCCCTGGACAACGTTGTGGCACGACATTGTGCATTCTCTCACAACTCAGGTCTAGTTACACTGTGAGTAAGCAGGTGAGCTCCTGACACTGTGCTCAAAATAGCAGCAGCTCCTTGGTTCTTGGTACAGAAGGACCGAGGAGATGAGACCACAGTGCAAAGTGGAAACACACACACACACACACACACACACACACGAGTGTGCAAGTTCCCATGTGTTTTGCTGCTCTTGGTTACTCAGTTGCTCAAGAAGAGTGGTGGCTTACTTTCTCCTGTTTCAGGGTTGAAGATAGAGACACCACCAGCATCAGCGTGTGTCTCTCAGTACAGCTGGCAGTGCCTCCTGGACGTTTCCCTGAGGACTTTATATGAATGCTGCTGCCTCTATGGCACTGGGCTTCCTCAAGACCGTCATACCCCCTCTTCCCTCTCTGCCCCACCTGAGTAATCACAAGGACCACACAAAATGTGTCCCTCCTAACACTCATTTGACTTCTGCTTTTTTCTTTCTCTCTCAGCTGCATAGATCTTGGGTGAGAAATCTAAGGCTCTCTGGGCAATAATGTTATATTTTCTGCTTACAGGGTTTATTCTTGCCCTGACACTATCACAGATGATGGGTAGGAGGACTACTGTTTTCCCACACCCTTCAAAGCAAAACCATGCCGTGCCCATCCCTTGTTTGCATCTGAAACCTACTCAGAAGAGGAGACCAAGGATACCAGCAAGTTCCAGTATCTGCAGAGGCAGCTGGCAATTTGGAGACCTAGGAATCTGGTTCCCATCCAAAGGCTGGCAATCTCAAGACCCAGAAGTAGTGGTGTTTCAGTTTGATTCCAAAGATAAGAAAAAATCTGATGTCTCAATTTAAAGGCATTCAGTCAGGCAGTAAATGATTGTCTCTTATTCAAGGAATGGTCAGCCTTTGTATTCTATTCAGGCCTTCAATTTATTGTATAAGGCCCACCCGCATCAGGGAAAGTAATCTGTTTTACTTAGTCTACTTATTTAAATGTTAATCTCATCCTGAACCACCCTGACAAAACTCTCAGAATAATGCTTAATGAAATATTTGGGCAGTCCATGGCCCAGTCAAGTTTACATATAAAATTAACCATCACAGACACTTATGCTGTAGCACAAACTCCTGATCTTGGTAGTACAAGTATATTGACTGCTGGCTGTGCGCACCTGGATATACGCCCTGGATATATGTAGGAATATTGTTGGTGATGTGCCCAAATCTCTTTGGAATCCTTTTAACATTGTGCAGGCTCTTGCTGCTTCTCATGATGTCTCCTGGTAGGGTCGGGTCTGAAGGCTCCTGCAGTTCATGTAAGCAGAGATTCAGGAGGGTCAGAGGACTTACCTCCTCTGCCCGACCTCATGCCTTTGTCAGTGAGATGCCTGAGTGAGAATATGAAAACTGAGCTCTGAATTGTGAGGCATTTTTAGGTGGAATTTTTCCACCAAAGCTCTTCAGTGGGAAAAGGATCAGACTGAAATCTTGACAGAATGCACGTTTGCTTGGCTTCTTCCCCATCCGTGGCCACTCTTGCCAGCTTGCCCTGTGAGCACTTTCTTCAGAAATACTTGAAGGCATTCTTCTTGAGTAAAGAAGGTGAGTTGTTCGTTGTAGTTTGTGGGGGCTTCCAAACCAGGGGCAAGGTCTTCCTCCTACCCTAAGGTGAGTTTAGGAAGATTGTTTCAGGCCACTGGTGCAAATGCTTTTATTGCCTTGAGAAATCCTAACTTTTAATAGTTAAATCTTCCCTACTAATTCACCAGCACACTGGATTCCTACATTAAGTTGTGTTTCCTTTCTTATTCATGAGGTCAACTGAGGACATGAAAATATTTTTAATCTGAAAGTTTCATTTTCTCTTAGGGAAGTGAATGTGGTGGCGGTTGCTCAGTCTGCAGAACTGTGAGCATACGTTGTGCTTCACAGCCATTAATACCCAGAAACCCTAAACTCTGACAGGCTGAAGAAAAGCCTGATGTTCCCCAAATAGACCAAAGAGCGTCCAAGTAGAAATCACCTCTCCTGTACCCTTTATTACTTCCTGGCACCCTGGCTGTACAAAGTGAATGCCTGTGCATAATCATATTTAAAATAGATGACATTAGCAATTACAGTGTTCTAAATATCACACAGTTCTTTTCTCTTCACTCAACCCCAGTCTCTACACTTCAGACGCCTACTCTCAGAGTGTTCTTGTCCTCACAACAATGTGAAAAATAGCTGAGAACCCTGGAATGTTGAGAGGAACAAGGATATTAAAATTTGTCCAATTTTACACCTCGTTTTACAGCTAGTTGCAGGCATTGGAAAATAAGTCATTGATGGAATTTGGTGTTTAACTTTAGTCTTGGGCATATTATGGAAAATAAAGTTTTGTTTAATAAAATTAGTTTCCACAAGGCCCACATACACGTAGGGAAAATGAAGATTTTGTTGTGATCCTATCTTGACTTAGAAGTTTCTGTTCCTACCCAAGAGTTTAAGGATCAGGCTTATTTCTCCAAAACTAACATACAGAGGTTTGGCTAAAAGTGACATGTGACTCAAAGTGGCATGGGAGTGTTATAGGTTGAGTGTATTCTCCTCGGTCCTTGTCCCCACCACAACAAAGAATTGAGAGGCAGAGACACAGTAGCAAAGCAGAGTGAAAGTTTTGTTTGAATACACTCCACGGGAGGAGCAGGCCAGAGTCAAGGGAGACAAAGGCCCCGAACTTTGAGGCGGGAGGCCTTTATATTGCATTTTAGTTAGCAGGCTCCTCTTTGACTGACAAGGTGGGGTCATTTGATTGACAGGTCCATCTTTATAGCCATCCCTCTCAGTGAGCATGTCCTATCCCATGATGAGGTATGATTTGGACAGTTCTTAGCTCTGTTCGATTGTGCCCATGTTGGGATCTGGTTGGAAGGAAGTTGTCTCCCTGCAAAGCCTTTGTTGTCTCCACATGGGACCCCCTGTCTGGGCAGAGTTTGGGGCTTTTCCTGTGAACCTTATCTTTCCATTTTCTGGCTGTTCATGTCTATCTTTCTACTTAATAGGGGCTCTTCAAGGAATTTATCATTGAAATAATGTAAATTGTGAGTGAGTGAGGTGTAAGTAATAGTATTAGCAAGGCAGATTGGGGCCATATCATTCATCATGTGTGATGCACAAAGAAGATCTTAGATTTCCATGTGGGAAGTAGAGATCTTTGAAAGCTATGAAGAAAAAAGGCAGTGTGACAACGTTTGTGCTTTACCCTGTTCACCTGCTCTGAAACTTACAGAGTCTAACAAATCTAATGTTTAACACAAAGTGTTATGGAATTTCAGAAGCTAAAGATATTATTTTCCAGTTTGGAAAACTAAGAAAGGCTTTACATTACACTTAAAGATGAAGGGACAGAGTTCTGAAATAAGCAATGTGAATGGAGAATGCACTCAGTCTGGCTGGAATGGAGGTGATCAAGAGGAGGAAAGAGATGCAGTCTTATAGGTGAGCTAATACCAGTTTACACATAGCTTGCTAGGTAGACAACCAAAACCTTAGTATATATTCATTGACTAATTTCTCTGGATTGCAGCTATAACATTAAAATTATAATAGGCAATGTTGGGTGTATTTTAGAAATAGTGTTCATTAAATTTTATACTTCTTTCTCCTTGTTCTCTATATTAAGCAAATAGGCACCCAGTTTGATTCACAACCCCCTTTTGATAAATTACATAATACAGCATTATTACTTAATATTCTTCATAAAAATTTGAACACTAAAACTCAGGCTATTCTCCAAACCTTAGTCTCCCATAAGTTCAGTTCCTCTAGAAAAGGACACTCTGCTTTCATCTCAAACATCAAGCCTTTTAAAACTCCTTGGCTTCCTCTTAGTCACTGAAGGAGCAATGTCTTCTCTCCTGGAGAAGAAAGCAGGATGGACTATTTGGTTTTGACTATAATTCCCTAAGAGTATGTAAAGTGCCATGTACATCTCTCCATCCCACTCCTACTATATTCCTCTAATAAGCAAATAAAAGTTAGCACTTAGTAAATATACGTGTTAACTGTGGGGTAGAGATATTAAACTAAGTTGGAAAAGGGGAAGGGCATGGTTAACTGTGGTTGGCTTTGTCTGTCTACACTTGACAAGGTTTTTCAGGACTCTCTGTTGCATATAATGTCATATTCAAGCAATGTAGAAATTTCTCAAAATGATTATTTGAACCGTGCAACTTTATAAGTGAGAAAATTTGTTTCTAGAGAAGTAAATCCATTAGATTCACCCCAACATAATAAAAACTAAGGAATGAAGATATACCAGAAAAATAAACAAAATACTCTTTTTCAGTTGAGGCCAGAATCACATTCTGTGTTTTTTGTGAGCCAAGTAAATGTGTACCACACACAATTTGGTTGTTACTTAGGTCTCAGTTAATTAGAGAAGGAAGGTCAGTGCATCAGAAAAGACAAATTATTTCCTAGCATTAAACCAAAAATATTGAGTTTAGCTCAAGAATTCTTAGAACAGGACCCGCTTGGGTAGTTTTGCTTTGCACAATCCCCTGGCCTTTTTTATCTTCAATTAAGTTTCCAATTATGAAAGAATGATTATTCAATGCATATTTTCAACTATTTATCCCTGTTTCAGTTCCCTGTATACCATACCTACTATAACATAGGTAGATTTTCTTTGAAATACATAATAGAACTTTAAAATAAGCCCTAAATAACTTTCTTTTCTGTTCAAATTGTCAATTGGAATGTCCAAATCACTTGGTGTTTTTAATTCAGTTTCTTTGTATTTTGTCCTCTGATCTGGGGACCTTGTAAATTACAATGAAATTCTATGTTTAAGGGTAACATGGTTAAATTTCTTTCTTAAACAAAGCATAACAAATATTGCTACCTTTAGGGTAATTAAAAATGATGCAGGATCAAGAACTTATTGCTAAAAACAAAACTGAAACTATCATATTTTTTAGTTTAGTTTTGTTTAGCAAGTCTAGAATTTTCCATTGCATTGCCAATGCATAATATACACAAATAGGGTAATAAACTGTCTTTAATTCATTCTACAATCAATTGTCCAAATCATTTTTCCTTCTTAAATGTAGATTTAACTAAAGGCTCTATATTTACTAATTTTGTATTGTAAAATATTAATAGTCAATGGTATTTCCAAGTGACAACTACATACAAAAATTGGAGGAGAAGCAAGGATAAGCAGAAAGTTAATTTTAATATTCAAATGAATTTCAGTTATTGAATTCCAATTAAAAGTACATCATGTTAAATAAAGCCAAATGTGTTTCATTTCAGTAACTGGAAAAAATTTTCAGTGTTGGTGTGATTTGGGGTCCATGAGAGTTCTAATAAACAACACTTTTAGATATAACATGTAAGATAATTTAGACAAGAATTTTTAGTTTCCTCTTCTATTTTGATCATATACTTTGTTAAAAAGAATTTCTTTTGTTTTAAAGAACAATATCTGATCTGAGATTTCACATTAGATTATACTGTAAAATTATTTGGTGAACATTTTCACTTGATGGATAATAAACAGCCTAGATCAGTGATTAAAAGAATGAACTTCAGAGCCATTGTGTCTGCATCACACAGCGTTCTTCCACTTATCAGCTACATGGTCCTGAGTGATTTATTTTAGCTCTCTGATCATTCGAAGCTCAAACATACAAAATTCTTCTAAGACAGTACATTGAAGAAATTATATAGTTCTTAAATATTATATATCAAAATGAAAAAAAAAACAATTATACAAACATCTAGCTTTGAAAAATTCTTTTAAATTAAGAAATTAATGGTCATTCTGCCTATAGCAATCTACAGATTTAATGCATTCCCTGTCAAAATACTGGCAGCATTCTTTAACAAACTAGAGCAAATAGTTCTAAAATTCATATGGGACCACAAAAACCTCCAAATAGCCAAAGCAATCCTGAGAAGGAATAATAAAGCTGTGGGGACTTTGCTCCCCAACTTTAAGATCTACTACAACACCACAGTAATCAAGACAATTTGGTACTGGCACAAGAACAGACCCATAGACCAATGGAAGAGACTAGAGAGCCCAGATGTAAACTCAAGCACATATGTTCAATTAATATATGATAAAGGAGCCATGGACATACAATGGGGAAATGACAGCCTCTTCAACAGCTGGTGTTGGTAAAACTAGACAGCTACATGTAAGAGAATGAAACTGGAGTATTGTCTAACCCCATACATAAAAGTAAACTCAAAATGTATCAAAGACCTGAATGTAAGTCATGAAACTATAAAACTCATAGAAGAAAATGTAGGCAAAAATCTCTTGAATATAAACATGAGCAACTTTTTCCTGAACACATATCCTCAGACAAGGGAAACAAAAGCAAAAATGAACAAATGGGGCTACATCAAGCTAAAAAGGTTCTGTACAACAAAGGACACCATCAGCAGAATAAAAGGACATCCTACAGTATGGGAGAATATAGTTGTAAATGACATATCTGACAAGGGGTTAACATTCAAAATATATAAAGAGCTTACATGCCTCAACAACCATAAAAGCAAATAATCCTATTAAAAAATGGACAGAGGATATGAACAGACTTCTCCAAAGAAGAAATTCAGATGGCCAATAGGCATATGAAAAGATGCTCCACATCACTAATTATTGGGGAAATGCAAATTAAAACCACAATGAGATATCACCTCACACCAGTAAGGATAGCCACTATCCAAAAGACAAGCAAAAACAAATGCTGGCAAGGATGTGGAGATAGGGGAACCCTCCTACATTGCTGGTGGGAATGTAAATTATATCAACAATTGTGGAAAGCAATATAGAGGTTCCTCAAAAAACTAAAAATAGAAATACCATTTGACCCAGGAATTCCACTCCTAAGAATTTATCCAAAGAAAACAAGATCCCACATTCAAAAAGACATATGCACCCCTAAGTTTATCACAGCCCTATTTACAATAGCTAAAATATGGAGGCAACCTAAGTGTCCATCAGTAGATGAATGGGTATAGAAGAGGGGGTACATATACATAATGGAATACTATTCAGCCTTAACAAAGAAAGAAATCCTACCATTTGGAACAACATGGCTGGAGATAGAGGGTAGTTATACTCAGTGAAATAAGCCAGGCAAAGAAAGATAAGTACAAATGATTTCCCTCATTTGTGGTGTATAATGACGAAGCAAAACTGAAGGAACAAAACAGCAGCAGAATCACAGAACCCAAGAAGGGACTAGCAGTTACCAAAGAGGAGGGGTGTGGGAGGACAAGTGGGGAGGGAGAGAGAAGGGGATTGAGGGATATTATGATTAGTACACATGGTGTGTGGAAGGTCACGGGAAAGCAGTGTAACACACAGAGGAAAAGTAGTGACTCTATATTGTCTTTCTACACTGATGGACAGTGACTGCAATTGGATGTGGGGGAGAGAGTTGATAATATGGGTGAATGTAGTAACCACAATGTTGATCATGTGAAACCTTCATAAGATTGTACATCAATGATACCTTAATAAAAATAAAAGAATGAAATCTTGCCATTTGCGACAACATTGTTGTAGCTTGAGGACACTATGATAAGTGAAACAAGTCAGAGAAAATCTAATACCATCTAATTTCACACATGGAAACTAAAACAAACAAAGAATGAAACAAACTCACAGTTACAGAGAAGAGATTGGTGGTTGTCAGAGTTGGGAGCAGCAAAATGGGTGAAGGGACTCAGAAGATACAAACTTCCAGTTATGAAATAAGTAAGTTATGAAGTGGTAACATACTGCATGATGAATACAGTTACTAATATTGTTTTGCATATTGAAGTATTGCTAAGAAAGTATATCCTAAAAGTCTTCAATATAAGAAAAAAAGAAAAATATTGTAACTACATGTAGTGACTGATGTTAACCACACTTATTGTGGTGATTATTTTGCAATGTATATACACAAATATTGATCATGATGTTATACACCTAAAGCTAATATAGTATTATACATTAATCATATCTATATTTAAAAAAAGAAATGATGAGGAAAACTCCCAAAGTGAGTTTTTCATGGTCCTCTAGTTTCAATAATATATAAAATGAAAATTTCAAATAAAATTACTGTTATGTGTTCACATATTTCATTGCAGAAGGAATCAAGAAGAAAAGTCCTGCCTAGAATTGTGCAGTGGTATTGACAGAGCTGCAGAAGATGCTGCAAGAGACCACTGGCTCATGGTGTTCTGCCCTGGTTTAAAAATAACTTAAATTCATAAAGAAGTGCCCTTACATTATTTGAACAGTGATTTTCTTTTTTCTCTGTTGTAACTTCAGAAAACACTGTTTTTTTAAATAATGATTTTTGTAAGTGTACATTGGATAAATTTGATTCTACTTTGAAGACCTCCTGTTAAAATGA